>NW_025055422.1:0-8192 GCF_019279795.1 Protopterus annectens
TTCTTTGCAAGGCACAACTGTCCAAAGCAATGCTGGCTAACATGGAAATGAGGGAAATATGTATGACTATAAAGTGCACCTACATCCCCACACACCACCACACACACACACACACACACACACACACACACAATAGCGACACTAACAACACTGTGAAAAATAATTGATGGTGGAGGGAAAAAGCATTTAACATAAGCATGAAAATACTATTGCCTGGGCTTGAATACTTGTTGCAAAACGTTACATAGTAAAGTAGCTCTTCATTGCTAAAGAGGCTGCAGGTCTTTGTGTGACAAGAAGATAGCATCTTTAGCTGATAAATCAGTCATTCAGCTAATCTAATTGCTCATGGTGGGGAAGGAAAATAAAGGACAAACGCGGCTACAAGTTCTAAGCATTTCCTCTAAAGCCCCCACTGAGGTTTGTGTAATCTGACCTGCAGTATGCTAAAAGGCTATCTGAAAACCTTGCCTCCTAGCTGAACATGTGACTTACAGAGTACTAAAATGTAAACAAACTCCTCTAGTAAAAAATCTGAGCCAGTGCCCCTAATAAAGAGATTGTAGAAATTAGCTTCAATGAAATTTCCTAGCTTTAAGTATAGGTTTGATGGAGACTCTGTCATTGAGGCCTGGGTACAAATCAGTCCTAAGCCTGATCCATTTGACACTCTATCTGTTCGTGGTAAAAATATCTCCTCTTCTACGAGATGGAACATTGTTTGAATTAACGAAACAAAAAGCTATGTTGGGTGGATGTATTAATTACATGCCTAGACAAACATTTGAAGAATTTTTATCGACTTTGGTTTTATATAAGTGTTCCCTAATTCGGTCTTTAAACTTTCTGTCATCTTCCCTACATAAGCGCGGGGCAGTGTACACAGGTTTGCCAGGTACACCATGGCAGGTCTCTGAAGTGGCAAGAAACTGTGAGGTAAATTCTTGTCCTGTAATAGGATGATTGAATTTATCAGTTTTCTTTAATGAATTTGCAATAATTGCATTTTGACATTTTTAAGTCATTTATGATTACTAGTTATGTTTATGTCAAACCTATTAGGACCACATAACATTCTGTGTAAATTCAACTTATTTTTATATGTAAATTTTGGTTCTTGGCTCATCTCCAGAAATAACTGGATCTGTTAACAGATGTCCCAATATTTTCGATATATAATAACAATACTATTATTTACATCTTAATGTAAAAAGCTTGGGGCTGATTTGTACCCAGGCCTCAATGACAGAAGTCTCCATCAAACCTATACTTAAAGCTAGGAAATTTCATTGAAACTTTTTACCCCTTCCACTTGCCCTTTATTAACTTCTGGCTGGTTTTACTTTTATATTTATATGTTTTCATACATTTTCCATTTCTGTCTCCATCGTTGTCTGTATTTTGCTTGCTCTGCAGAGCTTATTAGGGGCCAATTGTTATGAAAGATGCTGATACCATGTGTTCCTCTTTCATCAAGCACACATATTTCACACGGTTGCACATTTAGTCTATATATTTTATGTTTATAATATCAGCTGTTATTAACATCTTTAGTATACATATCTGTTTGAATGATTTATGCTATTTGCAGAATATTATGATATTTAGAAAGCTACGTTCATACAAAATTTTAGATGTAGTCTTTTTGAAATGATTATTTTTGTACATTTATAATTATGCTAAATAGCTCATGTGTGAATATTAATATCTTTTATTAATTTGATCCCTATTTTAAGCATGTATTTATACATACAAGTGTTTCAAATAGGATTATATAAACTATTATTAAATACTAAACGTAGTACATTTTTGTTACCTAAGCATGCATATAAGTAGCAGTATTTATATGAAGATAGTATGTAATTTTGAAAACACTTTGTTGCTGCAGACTGTCTGAGATGGTTACATAGATATTTAAAATATTTTAAAACATTTTGAATGTACATGCGGCAACAGTTAAAGTAGAATTGAGAAATGTTATTTTAAGAGCATTTCTATTGTACACTGTTTACAAATGTCTGCATACATATTTTAAATATTTTTAAATAATTTAAGAACATTTTATAAGATTTCATATTTAGTAGGATGTGGCAGCAGGAGTTGTTTATGTGTTTTGCTACAAAAGTGATGTCAGTTTCACATGTATAACGGGATGTGACATCAGAGTTGACTTCAACATGTCCAAACAGGATGTGACATCAGTAGTTGACTCTATGTTTTGCTATAAAAGGGATGCTAGTATGTTTGTTTGTTAGTGGCCTGATGAAGATGGGTTGAGCTAGCCTGTGTTTTAATTATTTTAATAGCCTGGTTTCTACTGGGCCTTGGATTTATTTTACATACTGGCTGCATGTTTTTCTAAACTATTGCCCAGTGGATGAGTAGGTTGAATGAACACTCTATGGTGATTTTGACTCTTTTTATTGGATTAAGAATCTACGCAAAGTAAAAGCGGTTTGTAGGTTACAGCTTCGTTTCTTTTTGTGGAACATTTGGTTACCTCTGGTGACTGGCTTGCATTGTACACAGCTAGTATACTTCCCACTATTTACGCCTGTATTTTTGTTGTATTTTTATAAGTCTTGTTGAGTGTAGTGAGCATTATTCTTTGTTTTTAAACTACGTGACTCTATTTTTGCTCACGCACTCATGGCAACTGAGGGAAGCAGTTAAAATTGCTGGCAGTTGAACTACCCTACTAATCTGATATGCTTAGAAGTACCAAGTCAGGTACATCTAATACTAAGAGAAGATTTGAAGATGCTGTTACAAGTGACATTAATCCACTGTTATCTTTCAGTCCATTGGCTGAGACATATGATGTTTCTGAGTTGCAAAGAGAAAGATTATCGAGGGCTTGAAACTCTAGTACAAGAAATGGAAGGAGATTTTCTTAAACTGAAGCATGCTCCAGTTGCAGAGGCAACACTTGAAGCATGCACATTACTACGGTAAAATCGTTCCAAGGGGTTCTTAAGGATCCTGAAGATGCCAAACCACAGGCAACTGTGTATAAAGATTTTGTTATATTCATGCGGCAACAGTTAAACTTTAGATACCAGCCTGAGTACATGGAGCTAATGAACAATTATTACTTCTTACCTCATGAAACATCATTGAGGGAGAAACTACAGAAGCAAGAGGCAGAGCTTATCTACCATGTACCCTAGACCAGTGGTAGAAGCATCTATTGACAAAATGTTAGACAGCGTTTTCATTTATGAGAAAAACTGTTAAGACAGCAAAAACATGATAAACTTAGAAGGGATATAGACGACGATTTCAAAAAAGACCATGTCTTTACTTGTGCCCAGAGTGGAAGAATAGAGCCAGAGGGATGGAAGAACACTGCGCCCTTCAAAATGAAATGAAAGACAATACCAATATTGGTCTGGCCAGAGATGGGCCAGATACTAAATGCTGATGGTCTCTAATGTTATTGTCATAGATAAACAGACAGGGGTAAGAAAAATACCATTGTTACCACAGCAAATAATACACACAGGATGGTACTAATGATACATGCTCTTCCCCGCTGGTAATGTTCACAATATATCTGTATTTGAAGATACCAATACAAGGATAGATATATGTGAGCATATAGGAGGGAATGAGGACAGAGCAATGTTAAGCAAGATTATGAATAAAACAGTAGATAAAATTAGCTAGGGCATGGACAGCCAAAACTAGATTCAATAGTATGAGTACTGAATCAGTCCCTTTCCCCATCGCCAATCAATGGAAGAGGGGGTGGGGGGCGAAGGCGGTCTATGAGCAGGGGAAGCAGAAAAAGAGACCAGCATGACCAGTACAGGCTGGTCCTGTTACACTAAAAAAGATTTGGCAAGGGACCAAGAATCAATAGTGTGGAACATATCAAGTAAGCTTTAACGGAAGAAAAAGTATGTCTTGGAGAAGGGCTCTAACGTTTATTCCCTCTAGTAGAAGCGAGCATCACAAATAGCATTATTGATTTGAAAAGAAATGCTTTATCTGAAGCCTCCAAAATGAAGGTTGATTTTAGCCAACAGCACTAGTTTTACCCCATCCGGTTAGGAAAACCAAGTATCCCATTCCATGCAACTACACCCACTTATCGAGGGCTTATTAAAACTGGTTGAGCAAGGATTATATGAAAATGATGCAAATAATAGAAAAAAGAGAGATGGTTTGGCAACCTGAAACCAGTACAAAGGAAAGCACTTAATGGCCTGAAAGATGATAGGACCATTATGATAAGACCAGCCAATAAAAGGTGGTCCTGTAGTTATCATGGATATGGAGTTTTATATTGATGTAAATGTGCACTATGCTGGATGATTCTGTCTTTTATTTGAAGATCAATGATAGTAGAGTGAATAGGGATCATATCAGATGTTTCTAGTAGATTAAATGTTATATGTTGAATGAGGGTAAGATTAATCAAGAATTATTCACATACCTTGGTAGTGGAACACTCCAATGATACCCATTATATACAGGGAATACCCAAGATTCACAAAAATGGCTTGGATCCACCTATGAGGCCAATTGTTGCAGGAAGGAGGGCTGGATCACCCGGGCGATTTCCATCTATTTAGAGTCCGTAAGACCCGCAAGTGGACAAGTACACACACATACTGAAAGATACTAAAACAATTCTAATTAAACTATATAGAATACCTCGGAGTGAGTGATGGTTTCCAGCATAAATTGTTTGTGACACTTGATGTGTCTCTTTTATTATTCCTAATCATGAGGGACTCAATAGCATAGTAGGATTCTTACCAGAGATGGCACATTCTCCGAAGGAAGGATAAAGTTATCACGGAATTGATGGAAATTGTATTAACAAATAATATTTTCTTGTTTAATGGTCAAGTATATCTTCAGAGGGATGGCGTAGCTATGGGCACTTCTTGTGCCAATAGCTACGCCAACCTATTATAACACTGGGAAGTTTCTTCTATTTCAGATGAATTTTGTCAGAATGTTTCTTTCTACACTAGGTTTGTAGATGACCTCTTCCTTATTGGAAAGGTGATGAAAGAACAATTGAGGTCTTTCTGTGATAAAATAAATCAAGACACCAGTTTTTAAGATTTTCCATAGTTAATTCCAAAAGATGTCATAGCCTATTTAGGCGTATATGTTGAACTACCAAATGGTATACTTAACACTGGAGTTTTTGAAAAGGATTGCTATGAAATAACTTTCTCCGCCAGGCAGCATGCATCCTAAGCATGTCTTTGGTAACATCGTCAAAAGTCAAGCCATGAGGGTATCCTAGGCTGTTTCTGAGACTCATGCTTCCAACAGGCATAGGGCACAAAGGAATAGGTATAGACAGGTCTTACTGCGGTAACAGAAGTTGATGCTACTTTAGGTATCATGGGTGAATTGAGAAAGGTGAGGGCTTTCCCTACTTCTCCTAGTAAGCCAGTGATATTAGCATCCCCAAAACTAGCAGTGGAGTTATCGAATACCGATACATTTACAAGATGTAAAATATTGTTGAAAGCATGTCGAAAATATTGGGACATCTTGTTAACAGATCCAGTTATTTCTGAAGTTATTGAGCCAAGAACCAAAATTTACATATAAAAATAAGGTTAGTTACACAGAATGTTATGTGGTCGAATAGGACGACATAATACAACTAGTAATCATAAAATGACTAAAAATGTCAAAATGCAATTATTGCAAATTCATTAAAAGGCTTGACAAGACAATCATCCTATTACAGGACAAAATTTCATTTCGTTTCTACCACTTGTGAGACCTGCCATGTGGTGTACCTATAGCAGCCTGTGTACACTGCCCTACGTTTATGTAGGAGCGGACAAGTTTAAAGACAGATAGAGAACACTTATATAAAATCAAAGTCAGATGTTCTTCAAATGCTCTGTCTAGGCATGTAATTAATACATCCACCAACATAGCTTTTTGTTTCAAGTAATTCAAAACAATGTTCCATCTCGTGAAAGGAGATATTTTTAACACCACGGAACAGATAGAGGCCAAATGGATCATCAGGCTAAGGGCTGATTTGTACCCAGGCCTCAATGACAGAGTCTCCATCAAACCTATACTTAAAGCTAGGAAATTACATTGAAGCTTTTCACCCTAACTTCTGGCTGGTTTTACTTTTATATTTATAATATTTTCATATCTCAGATTTTTCCATTTCTGTCTCCATCGTTGTCTCTGTATTTTGCTCTGCAGGCTTATTAGGGGCCAATTGTTATGAAAGATGCTGATATACCATGTGTTCCTCTTTCATCAAGCACACATATTTCACCTGATTTTGCACATTTAGTCTTATATATTTTTATGTTTATAATATCAGCTGTTATTAACATCTTTGCGTGTGCACATATCTGTTTTGAATTATTTATGCTGTTACAGATATTATGATATTTAGAAGCACACGCTGTACAAATTTTAGATGCAGTCTTTTGAATGATTATTTTTGTACATTTATAATTATGCTAAATAGCTCATGTGTAGATATTAATATCTTTATTAATTTGATCCCTATTTTAAGCATGTATTTATACATACAAGTGTTTCAAATGGGATTATATCGCATTATTAAATACTAAACATGCGTGCCATTTTTGTTACTAGTATGCATATAAGTGCAGTATTTATAGGAAGATAGTATGTAATTTTGAAACACTTTATTTGCTGCATACTGTCTATGATATGGTTACATAGATATTTAAAATATTTTAAAACATTTTGAATGTTACATGCAGCAGCAGTTAAAGTAGGGTGAAATGTTATTTTAGAACATTTCTATTGTACACTGTTTACAAAATGTCTGCATACATATTTTAAATATTTTAAATAATTTAAAACATTTTATAAGATTTCATATTTAGTAGGATGTGGCAGCAGAGTTGTTTGTAGCGTTTTACTACAAAAGTGATGTCAGTTTAAATATTTTATGTATAACAGGATGTGACATCAGAGTTGACTTCAGCATGTCCAAACAGGATGTGACATCAGTAGTTGACTCTAGCATTTTGCTATAAAAGGGATGCTAGTATGTTTGTTTGTTAGTGGCCTGATGAAGATTCGTTGAAAGCGCTAGCCCTGTGTTTTAGTTATTTTAATAAACGTGGTTTCTACTGGACGCTTGGATTTATTTTTACATGCTGGCTGCGTGTTTTTTCTACAAGCTATTGCCCAGTGGATGAGTAGGTTCGAATGAACACTCTATGGTGATTTTGACTCTTTTTTATTGGATTAAGAATTCGCAAAGTAAAGCGGTTTGTAGGTTACAGCTTCGTTTCTTTTTGTGGAACATTTGGTTACCTTTTGTGACTGACTTGAATTGAACACAGCAAGTATACTTCCCACTATTTAAGCCTGGTTTTTTGTTGTATTTTATAAGTCTTGTTTATTATCAGGCGAACAGAGTGTAGTGAGCATTATTCTTTGTTTATAGTACCAACAATGGTAATTGAAAAATATACCTAAACGATATAAGAAAGAAAAAGAAAGAGAAATTGCCAACTATAATACTGTAGGATTACACTAAAAAGTGTAAGAAAGGCAAGGAGGATATGTAGAGAATTTTACTAAGAAATAGGTAAATAGATGAACACAAAAATGTCCACTTTTACTCACAACAAGCTTACTACTGTTCAAGAGCTGACAGTGACCATGTCTGTACAAGAAGGCATCAAACAAGATCTGAGGTATGGTAAGGGAATAGTGCATTATGAGTAAGGGAGGAGTGTGAGAGTTTCAGTGTTCTGTGATCTAGAAAATGCAGCAGAGTTGGATCCAGGGGTCAGATCCAAACCCAGCAGTTGAGGAATGAATGAAAATGACAAAATCAGATCTAGTATTGCTATGGTTTATTCCTATTTGTAGGAAGGGTTGTAGTGGAAGAGTAACAAGCTGCTCATAATTTCTTTCATTTTCTACCACAAATATTATGTGTCAGTATGCCTGTGTATGTTTAGGGGGGGGGGGGGTTACAGTGTACTTAAGAGCAACAGATTGGTCATAATTTCTTTAACTTATCACAAACCTGTCATGTAACCATGACAGGTGGTGTTTGGCAGAAGTGAAAAGTTATTTAATGATGATGATGATAAATGCTGCTGCTTCTTGCTGAAACACTGGTTTTTTTTAACAGAAGTGATTAAAGTTATATTAATGATGCATGATGATAAATGCTGCTTTTGTAACGTTAA
>NW_025055423.1:0-7678 GCF_019279795.1 Protopterus annectens
GCCATACTTTCCCCACTATCAAAAATACTTGAAAAATGCATTCATAGTCAACTACTCAATTTTCTACTTTAGGAAAACCTACTTATTCACACTCAGCATGGCTCAACCGCAGTACTTCTACTGCACTTTTAGCTTTTACCCATGCAGTAGTGGAGGCCGGAGACCACAACAAATTTGCATCCTCTTTTCCTTCATCTCTCCAAGACTTTTTGAAACCGTTTCCCACTCCTTACTCCTCTCTAAACTCTAATGATCTAAACCTCTCTCTTGCAACTTCTCTTATATTGTTTACCAGCTACCTTTCTAACAGGCAGCAATCTGTCAGATGTCTCACTTCCTGTTCCTCCTTTTTACCCCAAAATGTGGCTTCCCCCCAGGGATCCATCCTAGCCCCCCTCCTATTCAATATCTTCATAAATGACCTCCATACATCCTGTAAACCATCCACCCTCACACAATATGTTGATGATTCTATGCTCATCTCCATCTCCAACAACATATCTGACCTCCACACATACACACACATTGTCTGTAGAAACATGGCTCACCAAAAATCAGGTCATCTTAGGTTCATAGGTGTGTACTAGGCTAATGGCTCTGGAGACTTTACAAGCCTAGTCCATAGGATTACCCTGGCATTGTGCCACCTGACCTTAGTTCCCAGTCCCTTTGTCGATTAGAGCTACTGGAGTGATCCCCGGGTGAATTTTCTATTTCCCATCCACTCATCAAGATTTCTCTTGAAGAGGGCCAATGATGTGCTCTGTTTGACATGTATGGGAAGTCTATTCCATCGCATGGGCTGTCTCTAGGTTATGTAACCTGTCCCTCCAGCACGTTCTGTTGATTGTGGTGGTAATGAAATTGAGGTCTCTGGAGCATGTGGTGCAGAGGGATTGGGATTTCTTTAGATGTAGCATTTCTAACAGAGCTGGGTCAGAAATGGTTTTGTAAGTCAAGCAGAAATCAACTCTAAGTAGATGATATGAGACAGAGAATAATTGGAGTTTTTTGATTCTGTCCATATAGTACAAGTGTTTAAGGCCTAGGATCCTCTTTGTGAGGTACTTTTGCAGCCTCTCCATTTGTTGCAGGTATCTAGTGACGTACATGACAAATGGGGCATTGTACTCAATGACTAGCCTAATGAGGGAGGAGTAGAGATAGACAATGACCTTTTTCTTCCTGGATGCAAAACCCTTAGTAATCAGATGTGCCACATAGAAGGACTTTCTGACTACAGTGGCAATGTGGTGGTCAAAGGAGAGGTTGCTGTCAACCTGTGTTCCCAGACCACTTATAAAGCATTCTGTGTTCAGTGGACTACCATCAATGTGGTAATTCAGGGGAACTGGGTTTTTCTCAAAGGGGATGACAACACATTTTTTGGCATTTAGCTTAAGGCCATGGTTCTGACACCAGTCATTCTCAGTGAGGCCTTTCTGTAGGATGTCAATATCACTTGAGGAGTTAATAATGGCTCCCAACTTGCAATCGTCTGAGTATTTTGTCAGCCAGAGACCCTTTGTATTGGCCTGGACTTCTGAGAAGTAGATACAAAACAGGAGAGGACCCAGGACCGATCCCTGTAGCACTCCACTTGTGACTGGGCGGCAGTCTGAGTTGGAGTCAGCTGCTTTCACACTGTGGGTTCTATATGTGAGCCAGTTTGCAATCCACCTAGTGATAGAAGAGTTGATGCCTAGCTTAGTGCGTTTTTGTATAATTCCTGAGTGGGGAATGGTATCAAAGGCCTTGGCCAGATCAAGGTAGGCTGTATGAACCACCTTGCCTTCATCCACAGCTCTGGTAACTGACTCAAAGAAGTGGACCAAAGTTGAGCAGGCATGATCTATCCTTCACAAAACCAAACTGTGTGGGATCCAGAATTTGGAGATTCCCTATATCCATGTTTATCAGGTCCATGGTGATGTGTTCCATAGCTTTGCATAACAGACTTGTCAGGCTAATGGTGCAATAGTTCCCAGGGTCTGTAGTCATTCCTCCTTTGTGGAGAGTGATGACTGTAGCAGTGCACTATTCAGTAGGGACAAAGCTTGAGGTGATGCTGTGACTGAACAGGGCACACAGGTGAGGTGCCAGTTCACTCTGTAGTTCATGTAGAACACAACAAAGGATATTGTCAGTTCCCATAGAAGCTGTATTCTTGCCCTTGGACAGTGCTGTTTTAACCTGTGCAGCAGTAATACTGGGTGCCTGGCAACCTACTGGTATTATGACTGGTCCTTTGGTGGGGGAGAGGATTAAAGTTGCCACTGAATCTGTCAGTATATTGACAAAATCTGTTGGCTCGGTATAGAAAGTACCACTGTGCTGTAGCTCAGAGCAAATCTTGGTATTCCCGGAGATTCTTTGCATAACTATAGAAGGTCTTGTGGTTGTCTATCTGCTGCAATTCTGTTTTCATAGCTAGCTTTAGAGCTTAATCAAAAAAAAAAAAAAAAAAAAAAAGACTGTTACTCTTCCTTCCTCAACCACTCTCTCACCATAAATCATCCTTTGTCATTACATCCCTTGACAAGACCACCAACAAACACCACACAAATCTCTTATCAATGATGAGCTTAAATTAAATTTATTTCAACAAAATATAAAAAAAAAAACCAAAACTAGGACTACTATACCAAAATGTCTAAGACACTAGACTCTCCTTAGCTCAGTCTCTCCTCTTTCCCCCCCTTCTCTATGCACCCCCTATTCTCACCTCCATTCATTCCACATATTTAGCTAAACTCCAAAAATCTACCACAAAGTAACCAGATTTTCCACTAATTCCCCACACAACTCACACCAATGCCTAGCACTCAACTCACTCAAATGTCTAGAATTCCCCAACAACTCTAAATGATTCAATTTCAAGTCATACACTCTGTTCAATGTAAACCTACTTCCTGCCTCTCACTGTCACCCGGGTATCCTTTCCCCCAAACCACGCTCCCCGAACAGCTAATCAACAACTCCTTGAGATATATATATAAAAACTCAACAAATGCTGTGGAAAACAAGTTTGCAAATGCAGTGTAGATCAAGCCTGGAATAAACTCTCACATATAATAACCATCCCCCATCCTAAGCACTTCTAAAATGAGCTTAGACTACATTTACTTAACATAAAGTCTTGCCCCTGTCAGGACCCCATAATCTTCTATACCTTGTTCACCCTCCCAAGCCAGTAAACTCTTATTAGCTGGGAGTACATGACATAGAGGTATGGGGTATTTTAAAAAAAAATGTTTACATTAAAATTACCTTATTATGCTTTTATTTTATCTTATTTCACATTTTTCTGTAGCGTAATTACCTCTAAATGGGACTAGGACTCCTTTGTACTGTGTTTGATTAACTGTTAACTATGTCAGAATTGTACAAAAATACACAAGGCTGAAGTCCAAACACCTCTGGAATAATGTTCAAATATTGAAGTAAAAGGGAAACCCCCTGAGAAATATAAAAACACCAAGTATTTAATGATTCCAGTAACAAAGAAACAGTTGGGGTGCTGCACCTTCATCAGTAGGTCTTCCCTCCCCAACCCTCATTTCAAGGTCAGGTGGCAGCCTTATGGCTGCCCCCTTTTCCCCCCTGTTGCTCTTCAGCAGCCTCGTCTCTCCTCAAGTTGGACCCAGTTTTGACCATTGGCCACATCAAGATGTATCTTCCTTCGAAAGAAGAATTAAAGTGGTTTTAATGCCAGGTCCAAATTTTCTGTAGAGTTCTGTAAAGCCTGAACAGGCTGGTTCATGTCAACCCTACTTTGAGTTAATGGTTTAGTGGTTATTGATTTATATATGTTACATATAAAAAACTGTGGCATCATTAATGGCTGTCAACATACCTCCCCCGGAATTATCAAAAACTGGACCAAGGCCCATGAAAAGAAGGTACAACTGGCCAAAATCTATACATTGATTAACATAAAATGTGCATACATAATTATGAAACCCCCCCCTCTCCGGAAATTTTGGGTACCAACTTTTAAATGCAAACATACAAAATATTAAACACACAGCATATCCCCCTATAAAAAACAAAGTCAGAAACTTTCCTCTGACCATAAATACTTTCAATGCCTGAACTAACGGACACCAAGCTCCTGAGGTCATGCCAGCTTATTTTGTCCAGGCAAATCTAGCTATCATAAAATTACAACACTGTCCTTTTGTTGTATTAAAGTCATCTACAAGGGATCTGCAGGCATGTTATGTAAAGGTAAAATACCAAGGGCACCTCAAAGATTGATGGTTTTATTTTTCTGAGGCAACTAGTAAAAAAATATATATATATATATATATATATATATTTTTTTTCTCAGTGGACTAGTAAAAATAATTTTTCCCCTGTTGACATTTTCCCAGACACCCTATAGAGTAACAGGACATTTTTGGCACTGCCCAGGCAAAGGTGAAAAAAAATAATATGTAAAACCATGCAAGCTGTATTGTAATGTTTCAAACTGAGTAATTTATAAAAGGGCACAAGTAAATAATTCTCTGCACAAACAAAAAACCAACAAAGGTATTGGTACTACCTCTCCCAAAATTTCTTTCCTGTTTTGTTTTTTTTAAAAATGCTGTTTGTCTCTTCCAATGAGTCAACAAGGATGTCCCAATTCGAGGTTCCCCCTTTTAAAGTAAAAAAAAAATTTAAGCCACAAGCTTTTTTAACTGAAAAAACGTTAATCAGTTGAAAATATACTTAATATTAAAAAAGTATGTGATTGTACAAAAAAACAAATTCTAAACAGATAGCTAGCTGGGAAAAACTTCAACTGCACCTAAATAGTCTCATTTCTACCACTTTCAAGATAATATTGTACAATGGTAACCACAAACACTAAAACATTCAATGTAAAAAACACAGGCAGATTGTCAAACTCTTGTTCATCAGTCTACAGGTTAATAGATTCCTGTATGCAAGCAAAAATCCAGTCAAAGAGAAAAGAAAAACCCCTGAAGGTTAGTGTTTCAAAGTTAAAAGAACATTTTTTCTGTTTTTAAAACATGATGCCTGGAAAACACAGACTTACATTCCAAAATGAAGTAAAGCAGCTTTTTAAGAGCAATATATGTGAACAGAGTTTTTTTCTAAAACAGACAGATGGGATTAAAAAAATTTAACAGTTATATCTTTTATGCATCTAACAAAATGAACAACTCTTGCCATCAAAGGACAATTATACATTTTACATGTCTAGTAAAGTAGGCAAGTGTTTGCAAATCTATATTCAACCTAAGGGGTTTTTTACCAGTACAAATAACTAGCCTTGCCTGAAGTAAGAAAACAGAGATCTTGCTGCACTAGGAAATCTAAGCATTGATTCTATTTGAGCAACAAATATGGGGGTTTGGGAGTCAAGGGGAACCCCCTTTTGTACCTTTTCATTTATTTGGGAGGGGTCCATTCAGAGCTGCATAGACCAATCTAAAGGAGAGTTTCTAGTAAGCTGCAGTTGATGAATTAATATGCTGGTGGGTTAATATTCAACATTTATGCATTTAGCATTATGCAGAAAATATATGCATACTATGCAATTATATAAACATTTATCACATACTGTATGGGGGAAAAAAAAGTTAACAAAATTTTATGGTGAAACGACAAGAAATGTGGCAAATTTTATTAAAAAAAGTACAGGAATTTTCCCTTTAAGTATCATTATTCCTGCCCCGGGGAAGGCTGTGTCACATGAGGTCTAATGTGAAATAAAAAATTTTTCAAATGATACAAAAATAGTGTTTTTATCTACAACACAGTAAAATTAAATTTGCTCAATAAAAGAAGGGATTTATTTCATGAAGAAATGCAAATGTGAAAGAACCCCAACAAAAAAGTTTTGGTTTCTACTTGTAACATCTGAAACATTCTACAGTTTTAACTTTATATATAATTATTTTGGGGTCTCAAATATTACAATCTTCTTTGACACTGCTTTAAGTGGGAAAAGGGTTTTAGTATATGTGACAAGAAAAAAAGGGACAGAGTTCAAGACTGAATGTTATTATTTGAGTTCCACATCTTAAGATATGACAAATGTTATTTTTTATTCAATTATTTATTATATTTTCAGGGGGTGAATAAAATGATTACTAAGTAAATAAAATCTGTAAGCAAAGATTCATTTTTGTGGGAGTAAGAATGAATACTATCATTTGATAAAGGCAAACTGAATCTCCCCCTGTCATACAAACACACAAGCCAGCCTATGTATAAATGATTTTATTGTGTGACAGGAAAATAAATTTTGCACTGATGCATATGATAACCATGGCTTGCCCCCTCTTATTGCAAGACTGGCTTATCCTGATATTCTAATTTCTTGCTATCCCCTTTAAACCTCCCAAACATGTCATTACTGTTGGAGTAGTAGGTTAAGATTATACTGGGATTTTTGCTGTCTGAAGTCATTTTATGATTGCTGGGCCCCCATTCCCAAGAAAGACTTGAGTACTCCTTAATCAGTTCTGGCAGTAACATAGAGATTGTATCCTAACACAAATAGTGCAACCTTCAAATGGGACACTCAAAAGTTAGGAGAGGTGCCAATACTCCTCCATTCTTTTAAGTTAATGGTTAGGTTTACAGGTGATACAACCACACAGGTTTTTATTCAGCATTTCTAGGTCTGCTACAAATGCTCAGGCAACAAAGTATTTCTTAAACTCTACTCCATCTCAGACTCCCTAAAAAAATTCTACATGTTCTTCACACCAAATTTACACATTTCTAGAGACATGAAGATGCACCGTGATTATGTCACTACTAGGACATAATAAAAGGACCACTAATATGCCCTACAGATGCCTACATAAATTATTTTGCAATATGATTCTAAAACATTTCAGGAATTCTTATAATATGATGTTGCAGTTTCATTTTGTTGTCTGTAGTGGAGGATAATTTCATTCTAACTGCCTGTGTGGAGCATTCAACAGTAATCTGAAAGTGCTGTCTTCATGTACTTTGCATGCAGTCCACCCCAAGACAGTTGCTTGCATGAGTTTGTTTCCCAAAAGTGCCCCAGCTGGATATAAAGGTGTGTCAATATTATTTCAGCCATATCTCTCAACCTCCTTACAAAAAAATTGGGGGTTTTTCATAACAGAATGGCTTGGGGTTCTACAGCTTGGTGGCTGATGGGATTATGTGCAGCCACAAGCGGGCCCGTGTTGTTGGACTTTGTTGTGATGAAGAGGGTTTTATTGTTGTAACATAGTGTCCTGGTGCTTGTTTAAAGGGTTTCAGTTTCTTAAAGAGGGGCATTTGTCTGGGCTGTATATTAGGTTGTAGGCAGTTAGTGAGTATGACAGGTATTGTGGTAGTTCCAGGCACTTTAAGTCTTTTAGAGTTGTACGTTGATGTGCTGACTGGGAAGCTCTGTGAATTTTTGCTTTTTTCCAAAATTTTGTTTATCATGTTAACATAATTATTGTTAAAGATCCATAATGCATATAGGAGGGAAGAATACTAAATAATAGCTAGTTTGCGTTTCTTCACGTTTGCTGTTTGGGAAGTTACTTCCTTAAAGGGACAATCCCAGGGATTTTTTTGTTTTGATTCAGACTTTGTTTACATTTCAGGTTTGCTTTTCTGAGCATGCCCATTTTGTCTGAGGAGGTATGATAAACTTACCTCCAAAAAAGGGGGAAAAAAGGTTTCG
>NW_025055424.1:0-6487 GCF_019279795.1 Protopterus annectens
TTTCTCTATGCAGAAACATGCTTGAAATGCATAGGGAAAGCTAAAAACAATAAACGGTCATACTGAAACTGGCAGTTAAGCCAGAACCAGGATTGCCCTACCCCTTTGTAGGGTGGATAGTACCCTACACACCTGCAGAGTTTCAGCCTCCTAGCTTTTTCCCTCTTGGAGAAAAACAACTTTCCAGGGTTATTTTTTCTCTATGCAGAAACATGCTTGAAATGCATAGGGAAAGCTAAAAACAATAAACGGTCATACTGAAACTGGCAGTTAAGCCAGAACCAGGATTGCCCTACCCTTTGTAGGGTGGATAGTACCCTACACACCTGCAGAGTTTCAGCCTCCTAGCTTTTCCCTCTTGGAGAAAAACAACTTTCCAGGGTTATTTTTTCTCTATGCAGAAACATGCTTGAAATGCATAGGGAAAGCTAAAACAATAAACAGTCATACTGAAACTGGCAGTTAAGCCAGAACCAGGATTGCCCTACCCCTTTGTAGGGTGGATAGTACCCTACACACCTGCAGAGTTTCAGCCTCCTAGCTTTTTCCCTCTTGGAGAAAAACAACTTTCCAGGGTTATTATTTCTCTATGCAGAAACATGCTTGAAATGCATAGGAAAGCTAAAAACAATAAACGGTCATACTGAAACTGGCAGTTAAGCCAGAACCAGGATTGCCCTACCCCTTTGTAGGGTGGATAGTACCCTACACACCTGCAGAGTTTCAGCCTCCTAGCTTTTTTCCTCTTGGAGAAAAACAACTTTCCAGGGTTATTTTTCTCTATGCAGAAACATGCTTGAAATGCATAGGGAAAGCTAAAAACAATAAATGGTCATACTGAAACTGGCAGTTAAGCCAGAACCAGGATTGCCCTGCCCCTTTGTAGGGTGGATAGTACCCTACACACCTGCAGAGTTTCAGCCTCCTAGCTTTTTCCCTCTTGGAGAAAAACAACTTTCCAGGGTTATTTTTTCTCTATGCAGAAACATGCTTGAAATGCATAGGGAAAGCTAAAAACAATAAACGGTCATACTGAAACTGGCAGTTAAGCCAGAACCAGGATTTCCCTACCCCTTTGTAGGGTGGATAATACCCTACACACCTGCAGAGTTTAAGCCTCCTAGCTTTTTCCCTCTTGGAGAAAAACAACTTTCCACAGGTATTATTTGTCTCTATGCAGAAACATGCTTGAAATGCAAAAAGAAAGCGAAAAACAATAAATGGTCATACTGAAACTGGCAGTTAAGCCAGAACCAGGATTGCCCTACCCCTTTGTAGGGTGGATAATACCCTACACACCTGCAGAGTTTCAGCCTCCTAGCTTTTTTCCTCTTGGAGAAAAACAAATTTCCAGGGTTATTATTTCTCTATGCAGAAACATGCTTGAAATGCAAAGGGAAAGTTAAAAACAATAAACGGTCATACTGAAACTGGCAGTTAAGCCAGAACCAGGATTGTCCTACCCCTTTATAGGGTGGATAGTGCCCTACACACCTGCAGAGTTTCAGCCTCCTAGCTTGTTCCCTCTTGGAGAAAAACAACTTTCCAGGGTTATTTTTTCTCTATGCAGAAACATGCTTGAAATGCATAGGGAAAGCTAAAAACAATAAACGGTCATACTGAAACTGGCAGTTAAGCCAGAACAAGGATTGTCCTGCCCCTTTGTAGGGTGGATAGTACCCTACACACCTGCAGAGTTTCAGCCTCCTAGCTTTTTCCCTATTGCAGAAAAACAACTTTCCAGGGTTATTTTTTCTCTATGCAGAAACATGCTTGAAATGCATAGGGAAATCTAAAAACAATAAACGTTCATACTGAAAATGGCAGTTAAGCCAGAACCAGGATTGCCCTACCCCTTTGTAGGGTGGATAGTACCCTACACACCTGCAGAGTTTCAGCCTCCTAGCTTTTTCCCTCTTGGAGAAAAACAACTTTCCAGGGTTATTATTTCTCAATGCAGAAACATGCTTGAAATGCGTAGAGAAAGCTAAAAACAATAAACGGTCATACTGAAACTGGCAGTTAAGACAGAACCAGGATTGCCCTACCCTTTGGAGGGTGGATAGTACCCTACACACCTGCATAGTTTCAGCCTCCTAGATTTTTCCCTCTTGGAGTAAAACAACTTTCCAGGGTTATTTTTTCTCTATGCAGAAACATGCTTGCAATGCGTAGAGAAAGCTAAAAACAATAAACGGTCATACTGAAACTGGCTGTTAAGCCAGAACCAGGATTGCCCTGCCCCTTTGTAGGGTGGATAGTACCCTACACACCTGCAGAGTTTCAGCCTCCTACCTTTTCCCTCTTGGAGAAAAACAACTTTCCAGGGTTATTTTTTCTCTATGCAGAAACATGCTTGAAATGCATAGGGAAAGCTAAAAACAATAAACGGTCATACTGAAACTGGCAGTTAAGACAGAACCAGGATTGCCCTACCCCTTTGTAGGGTGGATAGTACACTGCACACCTACAAATTTTCAGCCTCCTAGCTTTTTCCCTCTTGGAGAAAACCAACTTTCCTCAGGTATTTTTTTCTGTATGCAGAAACATGCTTGAAATGCAAAAAGAAAGTTAAAAACAATAAATGGTCATACTGAAACTGGCAGTTAAGCCAGAACCAGGATTGCCCTACCCCTTTTGTAGGGTGGATAATACCCTACACACCCGTAGAGTTTCAGCCTCCTAGCTTTTTTCCTCTTGGAGAAAAACAACTTTCCAGGGTTATTATTTCTCTATGCAGGAACATGCTTGAAATGCAAAGGGAAACTTAAAAACAATAAACGGTCATACTGAAACTGGCAGTTAAGCGAGAACCAGGATTGCCCTACCCCTTTATAGGGTGGATAGTACCCTACACACCTGCAGAGTTTCAGCCTCCTAGCTTGTTCCCTCTTGGAGAAAAACAACTTTCCAGGGTTATTTTTTCTCTATGCCGAAACATGCTTGAAATGCATAGGGAAAGCTAAAAACAATAAACGGTCATACTGAAACTGGCAGTTAAGCCAGAACCAGGATTGCCCCACCCCTTTGTAGGGTGGATAGTACCCTACACACCTGCAGAGTTTCAGCCTCCTAGCTTTTTCCCTCGTGGAGAAAAACAAATTTCCAGGGTTATTTTTTCTCTATGTAGAAACATGCTTGAAATGCATAGGGAAAGCCAAAAACAATAAACGGTCATACTGAAACTGGCATTTAAGCCAGAACCAGGATTGCCCTACCCTTTGTAGGGTGGATAGTACCCTACACACCTGCAGAGTTTCAGCCTCCTAGCTTTTCCCTCTTGGAAAAAAACAACTTTCCAGGGTTATTTTATCTCTATACAGAAACATGCTTGAAATGCATAGGGAAAGCTAAAAACAATAAAAGGTCATACTGAAACTGGCAGTTAAGCCAGAACCAGGATTTCCCTACCCCTTTGTAGGGTGGCTAGTACCCTGCACACCTTGGAGAAAAACAACTTTCCAGGGTTATTATTTCTCAATGCAGAAACATGCTTGAAATGCGTAGAGAAAGCTAAAAACAATAAACGGTCATACTGAAACTGGCAGTTAAGCCAGAACCAGGATTGCCCTACCCTTTGTAGGGTGGATAGTACCCTACACACCTGCATAGTTTCAGCCTCCTAGCTTTTTCCCTCTTGGAGTAAAACAACTTTCCAGGGTTATTTTTTCTCTATGCAGAAACATGCTTGAAATGCATAGGGAAAGCTAAAAACAATAAACGGTCATACTGAAACTGGCAGTTAAGCCAGAACCAGGATTGCCCTACCCCTTTGTAGGGTGGATAGTACCCTACACACCTGCAGAGTTTCAGCCTCCTAGCTTTTTCCCTCTTGGAGAAAAACAACTTTCCAGGGTTATTTTTTTCTCTATGCAGAAACATGCTTGAAATGCAAAAAGAAAGCTAAAAACAATAAATGGTCATACTGAAACTGGCAGTTAAGCCAGAACCAGGATTGCCCTACCCCTTTTGTAGGGTGGATAGTACCCTACACACCTGCAGAGTTTCAGCCTCCTAGCTTTTCCCTCTTGGAGAAAAACAACTTTCCAGGGTTATTTTTTCTCTATGCAGAAACATGCTTGAAATGCATAGGGAAAGCTAAAAACAATAAACGGTCATACTGAAACTGGCAGTTAAGCCAGAACCAGGATTGCCCTACCCCTTTGTAGGGTGGATAGTACCCTACACACCTGCAGAGTTTCAGCCTCCTAGCTTTTTCCCTCTTGGAGAAAAACAACTTTCCACAGGTATTTTTTTCTCTATGCAGAAACATGCTTGAAATGCAAAAAGAAAGCTAAAAACAATAAACGGTCATACTGAAACTGGCAGTTAAGCCAGAACCAGGATTGCCCTACCCCTTTGTAGGGTGGATAGTACCCTACACACCTGCAGAGTTTCAGCCTCCTAGCTTTTCCCTCTTGGAGAAAAACAACTTTCCAGGGTTATTTTTTCTCTATGCAGAAACATGCTTGAAATGCATAGGGAAAGCTAAAAACAATAAACGGTCATACTGAAACTGGCAGTTAAGACAGAACCAGGATTGCCCTACCCTTTGTAGGGTGGATAGTACCCTGCACACCTACAAAGTTTCAGCCTCCTAGCTTTTTCCCTCTTGGAGAAAACCAACTTTCCTCAGGTATTTTTTTCTCTATGCAGAAACATGCTTGAAATGCAAAAAGAAAGCTAAAAACAATAAACAGTCATACTGAAACTGGCAGTTAAGCCAGAACCAGGATTGCCCTACCCCTTTGTAGGGTGGATAATACCCTACACACCTGCAGAGTTTCAGCCTCCTAGCTTTTTTCCTCTTGGAGAAAAACAACTTTCCAGGGTTATTTTTCTCCATGCAGAAACATGCTTGAAATGCATAGGGAAAGCTAAAAACAATAAACAGTCATACTGAAACTGGCAGTTAAGCCAGAACCAGGATTGCCCTACCCTTTGTAGGGTGGATAGTACCCTACACACCTGCAGAGTTTCAGCCTCCTAGCTTTTTCCCTCTTGGAGAAAAACAACTTTCCAGGGTTATTATTTCTCTATGCAGAAACATGCTTGAAATGCATAGGGAAAGCTAAAACAATAAACGGTCATACTGAAACTGGCAGTTAAGCCAGAACCAGGATTGCCCTACCCCTTTGTAGGGTGGATAGTACCCTACACACCTGCAGAGTTTCAGCCTCCTAGCTTTTTCCCTCTTGGAGAAAAACAACTTTCCAGGGTTATTTTTTCTCTATGCAGAAACATGCTTGAAATGCATAGGGAAAGCTAAAACAATAAATGGTCATACTGAAACTGGCAGTTAAGCCAGAACCAGGATTGCCCTGCCCCTTTGTAGGGTGGATAGTACCCTACACACCTGCAGAGTTTCAGCCTCCTAGCTTTTTCCCTCTTGGAGAAAAACAACTTTCCAGGGTTACTTTTTCTCTATGCAGAAACATGCTTGAAATGCATAGGGAAAGCTAAAAACAATAAACGGTCATACTGAAACTGGCAGTTAAGCCAGAACCAGGATTTCCCTACCCCTTTGTAGGGTGGATAATACCCTACACACCTGCAGAGTTTAAGCCTCCTAGCTTTTTCCCTCTTGGAGAAAAACAACTTTCCACAGGTATTATTTTTCTCTATGCAGAAACATGCTTGAAATGCAAAAAGAAAGCGAAAAACAATAAATGGTCATACTGAAACTGGCAGTTAAGCCAGAACCAGGATTGCCCTACCCCTTTGTAGGGTGGATAATACCCTACACACCTGCAGAGTTTCAGCCTCCTAGCTTTTTTCCTCTTGGAGAAAAACAACTTTCCAGGGTTATTATTTCTCTATGCAGAAACATGCTTGAAATGCAAAGGGAAAGTTAAAAACAATAAACGGTCATACTGAAACTGGCAGTTAAGCCAGAACCAGGATTGTCCTACCCCTTTATAGGGTGGATAGTACCCTACACACCTGCAGAGTTTCAGCCTCCTAGCTTGTTCCCTCTTGGAGAAAAACAACTTTCCAGGGTTATTTTTTCTCTATGCAGAAACATGCTTGAAATGCATAGGGAAAGCTAAAAACAATAAACGGTCATACTGAAACTGGCAGTTAAGCCAGAACCAGGATTGCCCCACCCCTTTGTAGGGTGGATAGTACCCTACACACCTGCAGAGTTTCAGCCTCCTAGCTTTTTCCCTCTTGGAGAAAAACAACTTTCCAGGGTTATTTTTTCTCTATGCAGAAACATGCTTGAAATGCATAGGGAAAGCTAAAACAATAAACGGTCATACTGAAACTGGCAGTTAAGCCAGAACCAGGATTGCCCTACCCTTTGTAGGGTGGATAGTACCCTACACACCTGCAGAGTTTCAGCCTCCTAGCTTTTCCCTCTTGGAGAAAAACAACTTTCCAGGGTTATTTTTTCTCAATGCAGAAACATGCTTGAAATGCATAGGGAAAGCTAAAAACAATAAACGGTCATACTGAAACTGGCAGTTAAGCCAGAACCAGGATT
>NW_025055425.1:0-8457 GCF_019279795.1 Protopterus annectens
TTCTACTTGCTCTGTAACCATAACTCTTGCTAATTAAACTTGCCAACTCCTACTCCCTAACCCTAACCTTAAGATTACCTGTCACTCCTAACCATAATTCTAAACTCTGACCTTTAAACTTAAAACTCAAGAGCTGTTCTCTAAACCTAATCCTAGTTCTGTCTCCTTAAAGTTAAAATTCCCACTTGCTCCCTTACTCTAATCCCAAATCCTACTTCCCTACCTGAAAATTCACATTGATTCCCTAACTCTAATCTCAAACCTCTTTTTCTAATCCCTACCTCTGACCCTAAACCTACAATTTACCCCACAACCTGAACCATAAAACTCCCATTTGCCCCCTATGGCTCTTGCACTTACCCTGGTTGAACATGAATACCTCTTTAGCAGCAGCTCATGCAAAGCCTCATGACAAATGAGTGACCAGCTGTGAGACTGTGCCTTGTGAGGATCATTAACTGGAGCCAATAAAGGAAACCCTTGTTACTAATATATTATAGTGCCTTGTGAGCATCATCGACTGGAACAAGTAAATGAAACGCTTAAGTTACTAATATTATGCTATAGCGGCTTGTGAGCATCATCGACTGGAGCCAGTAAAGGAAACCCTTGTTACTAATATATTATAGTGCCTTGTGTGCATCTTCAACTGGAGCAAGTAAAGGAAACCCTTGTTACTAATATATTATAGTGCCTTGTGAGCATCATCAACTGGAACAAGTAAATGAAACGTTTGCTACTAATACGTTATAGTGGCTTGTGAGCATCATCGACTGGAGCCTGTAAAGGAAACCCTTGTTACTAATATATTATAGTGCCTTCTGAGCATCATCGACTGGAGCCAGTAAAGGAAACTGTTGTTACTAATACATTATAGTGCCTTGTGATCATATTCGACTGGAGCAACTAAAGGAAACCATTGTTACTAAAACATTATTATGCCTTCTCAGCGTCTTCAGCTGTAGTCAGTAAAGGAAACCGTTTTTACTAATATATTATAGTGCCTTGTGAGCATCATTGACTGGAGCCAATAAAGGAAACCCTTGTTATTAATACATTATAGTGCCTTGTGAGCATCTTTGACTGGAGCAAGTAAAGGAAACCCTTGTTACCAATATATTATAATGCCTTGTGAGCTTCATCGACTGGAACCAGTAAAGGAAACTGTTGCTACTAATACATTATAGTGCCTTGTGAGCATCTTCGACTGGAGCCAGTAAAGGAAACCATTGTTACTAATAGTTTATAATGCCTTTTGAGCATCATCGACTGGAGACAGTAAAGAAAACCCTTGTTACTAATATATTATAGTGCCTTGTGAGCATCATCGAGTGAAGCCAGTAAAGGAAACTGTTGTTATTAATATATTACATAGGGTGTTTGGGGGGTTTTCTAGTCCTTTGTTTTTTGAAATCCCATTTGTGCTTGGCTGATTCTTGAAACTGGACAATTCCAAGAGATTGGTATAATGTTCAAGGGTTTATCTCTCAGGCAAGAGGTACAGGGTTTGATTCTCACTGAGGGAAATTACCTAGGCTTAAAATAGTACCCAAGGGTAGCCAGCCTAGTACTTACTTAAAAAAGGAAGGTGTTTGGCATAATGGTTAGGGTGTTTGCCTCATAGGTACAAGGTATAGGGTCTGATTCTGATCGCAGGTTATTTGGCGATGCTTAAAATGGCCCTTCAGGGCAGTTTGCCTAGTATTCACCTACGAGCCTAAATTCTATGACTGAAAACACTCAGCCATTAACTAACTATTCAGTTAACCAACCATCCAAAAGAAAATTCATCCCACCAAAACATTGTCATTACACATTTTTCCTCATTTTTGTTTCTGTCTCTGTTTTTCTGTTAACACCTCCAAAAGGATCTCAGCCCTTTTCAAACAGTGCCTTTTTATGTTTTCACAATTAAGCTTGTCATTCACTACCCCCTCCCACTTTTATCTCTTGGATGTCTTCCAAACTGTCACTGTCTCATCGTGTTCTTTAGTGAATGGTGCTCCAGTGACCCATATCCCTTCAATATTCACCTTAGTGTCTCATTTACTGGACAGAACTGTTTCTGATACACTCTAGGCTTGTCTTGGTAGCACATCTTTTTTCGTGTACACATTCATTTCATTTCTCTTTTTTTCCAGTGCATTCACATATATTAATATATTTTCTTCTTTTTTCCATTTTTTTCTTTGGTATTTTACTTTTTTTAAGGTGTATGCAGATTTTTTGATCTTGTATCTGTATTTAATTTCTGTTCTGCCATTGTTTCTACAACACAGCTCTCTGTAAACATCTTGATAGGTAAGGTTTAATATGGACTTAAAAACATATACATTGTGTTTTTAATAATTTGCAAGCTGTCTTTGATTATTTGGTCTGCAACAGGTGTTTACATGCTACTAGCTTATGACACACTTGTTTGCTGCCACTTGTTTGAAAAAGCATGCAATCCAATTCCTACTAGCCCAATCTCTTATTTCTGTGTAGCCCTTCTAACATCCAGAGCTATAAAACTCTATAGCACTTCCAGAACCTAAACTCTAACCTTAAAACTCCTACCCAGTTCCCAATCCAAATACTTGCTCCCTTATCTTAAACCTCCACTCTCCATCCCTAAAGTTCCTATTTGCCCCTAAACGTAAAACTCAAAACCACTCCCTAAGCCTAAATTCTCCAATTACTCACTATCCAAAAATCCCTGTCTGGCTCCCTAATCGTAAAACTTGATTGCTGCTCCCTAAACCTAATTCTGCCTTCCTTGTCTCTAACCATAAAACTCCTTTTCTGCTCTCTAACACTAAAAACACTAAAATCCCCTCTTACTCCTTAATTCTAAAATTCACCTCCCATTCCCTAAATTTAAAATCCCTCTCCTGCTCCCTCTCCCAGTCCATCCACACAGCTGTTTGCCTGAACACATCTCTGAATTGGAACATGGGCAGCAGTAGCCCACATACACTACAAGATGTTTGAGCCCCTGGCTTTGAGACGGTGTTTTTTGAACCTCTGGGGCTTGAGCATTTGTAGTGTTACTTTGAGTCTTTGATGGCATTAAAATACAAGTTTGCATTAATGTAATGTTTTCTTTTTTGTTCTGATATCAGATTTTTCAGACAGCTACATGCAACATATTATAACTAGCAGGAAACATTTCTCTTGAATCATATTAGTTTATGTCACATCATTGTATTTATAACTCAGGGCTTATTACTAAAGGATACACTTAAGTCCTTTTGTTGTAAGCATGAAGTGACAGGTCTTTTCAGTTTTATGTGTTGCCTGAAGTGTTAAGTGAAAACTGCATTGTACACAATATCCCCATCTCTCCTTGTCATTGTAAGGTAGCCAAACTATTTCTGTTTTTACATCCTGTTTCTCTTTTATTCCTTCCTCTGTTATTAGATTAGTAAGCAAATAATCAATTAGAATGTCTCTCCTTACCTAAGAGTGAGATAATCACCTGTCCATTTCACCAATTAGAGAAACTAACTCATAGTACTTACAAAACACTCTTCTGTACAGAAGCACAGTTTACAATGTTTTTGTATGTTATGGCATGAAATGTAATAATAAATCTAATGAATGTGTGTTGATGGACACTCATAACATTCACTAAGTAACTATAAAAATGATGTGATAGGAAAACAGTAAAAGAAAGGCAATAGTACTCTGTAAATGGGGAGTCTTTACAAATCTAGTGATTTCAATACTACAAATAATTTAATAACTCTGTTGCAACTGTTTAAATTTGCCCGTATAACTGTTTAAATTTGCATATAAGCCTCGTGTTTGTGCAGGTTTGCAATCAGTTTACCGGAGCTGCTCAATGTTTCACAACTTTAGGCAGACGTCTGGAGTGCATCTGCACTGAAATCCAAGGCATCCACCGAAAATAAAAAATGAAAAAAGTATATTTAAGCCAGCACTTCACTTTGTTAACTGTATTTAATTGAATTACTGCTTCATTTTTGTTGTTTGTGACTAAGTCTGTCTAGCCAACTTCCTTCCCAAATACCACATTTCTCCTGCCACCTTGATTGATATGGGCATCTTGAGGCATTGCTTCATGCATACTGATAACCATTTACTTCTAAAGCAAACTAACACCCTATGTGAGAGATGCAAATTTACTGTGGAATTGGAGTCAGTTCTCTCACGTAAAAAGAAACTAGACAACAGACAGGTTGTCAGCACATATGCTTCACCTCTAATGCAAACCTCACTTCTCACACAAAATAATGTCATGACACATAAACCCACATATGCAGAGGTGCTCACTAAAAGCCTACCAAAAGAACAGAGACCTCCCAAATGCACACCACCCACACTCACCACTAAGTATAAAGAAACCACTACACATATCAACACACACACCTGTGTCTCAACAAATAAGCCCCTAAGTAAGGCAAAATAATCAAATATCTTGGTCATAGGCAACTCTATAGTGAGACACACAGATGTCCCCCTCTCCCCAGAGTGGACAAGGGGAAGGTCACGGTTAGCTGCCTATCGTGCCACAATCTAATAAATCATGTAAGCACTCAAGTCATTCAACAACAAGTACAGTTATGACTCTGTCATAGTCCATGTTGGAGTGAATAACTTGAGACATACCTCTCTGGACTATATGACGAGAGACATGATGGAGCTCTCTGATTACGTGTCCCAGACAGGTATGTCCCTAACCCTAAGCAGTATCTTACCCTCACCCAGGATGATGCCACAATATAAACAAAAAAGCATTGACTTCAACAATTGGCTAAGCTTCTTGTGTTAGTGCAGGGGGATCCAGTATCTGTCAGCCTGGGAAGATATGGTAGACAGACCTTGCTGCTTTGCTAGAGGTGGTCTGCGCATGTCCCCCCTAGGCTTTTGGATATTGGCAAAGGCCCTTGCCTCCACCATAGTGCCTTTTTTTAGGCAATGCCAAAACAAACAAATTTTCCAATGTAACGAAATCTAATCAAGACAATTCAGGGTCATGCTGCTTAATGCTGCTTAATGCTAGGAGTTTAAACATGAAACTGCACTCCCTGGAAGCAATCCTCACCTTGGAGGATGCTGACATCTGTGCAATTACCTAAACATGATTCAAGGCTACTGACAGCATCCTGGCCATGCAAGGCTATGATGCCTTCCACACGTTCAGACTTCAAAATGAGTGTGAAGGAACCAAAGGTGGAGGTGTATCCATCTACATTAAAACCAAATATACTTCGATAGTGGTCAAACAGCACAACTCTCTCAAACTAGTCCATGTCCAATTAACTATAGGAAAGTACCATACCACATCATTGATAGCTATAGATCCCCCACCATGAATCAGTATAAGCACACTGCCTACCTTGATTTACTGGAATCCCTCGCCATATAGCCTAACACCTTAGTCATGGGAGATTTCAACTATCCTTCCATAGACTGGGAGACATACAAGAGCAAAAACATGTTCACCCAGAGGTTCCTGGACTTTCTTAACACAAATGCTCTCAAACAGATAGTCTGCACCTCCACTAGGGATTCTAATGTTCTGGACATAGTACTCACCAACATGTACTTCTCCATGCATGATGCCCTCCCTGGTTAGGTTAGACCACAAATAAGTCTCATTTTAAGTAACCATTGAACTGACACCATCACAGGAACAAAAATTATAAAAAAAAAAAAACTTCACCAAAGCTAACTACAGCCTACTAATAAAGCAATGGTATAAACGCTTTCCCAACACACCTGCAATCATATATTTAATGATCACTCATGCAGAAGATATGCAAATGCCCTACAAACATGAAGCAACTGAATAAACTGTTGTAGTTGATCAGGGATAAAAGTATGTTTTCCGTAAAAACAAGCTGTCATGGTGGACTTCAAGTAAACAGATTACATAACAAGAGGAAGAAACTGTTGTCCAAAAGCAAGAGGACATCACTTGTAGAGGAAGAGTCTCTCCAAAGCCTAAACAAGTAGTAAAATTAGAAATTTGTAAAGTCTTCTAAAGCAAATTATGAAACTGTGAACTAAAATCGATCCTTAGCCAAGGATAACTGTCATAATGCATTCATTAACTATGTCTGAAGTCTAAAAAGTCTAAAAGCAACTTCAGCCAGATTGATCACCCATACTACACTGGAAGATACCAACTCAAGCTAGGCTGACAGACGCAGCACAAACCCCTGTCCCTCCAATTATATTTCAAAAGTATACCTGGACATCAGCTCCTCTGCCTAGTATCTCTAGAGAATTGTGCTCACTCTCTGCACTCCCCAAGGCCAAACCACAGCCTCAGTGGGACCAGATAATATCCCAGATTGTTTACTAAACAGTCTAAATTAAGACCTAGTGGATGCACTTGGCATTCTCTTTAATCATAGCTTGAGAACTGGCTATGTTCCTTGCTCAATGGAGAACAGCAACAGTGATCCCTCTGCACAAAGGGGGCCATCAACTGACTGACTCTTGGAACTACAGCACCATGAGTCTAACCAGCTTCAACTGCAAGGTCGCTAAGAATTGGCCGCGGATCTTGTATCAACGCGACAGGCAACCTCCAAATGCTGGATCTAACCCAGTTGGGCTTCATTAAGGGTAGATCATGCTTATTAAACCTGGTAGGCTTCTTTTAGAATGTCACCAAAGCCATGGATTAATGTAAGACAGTTCACACAGCCTATCACAACACAATTCCCCATGATAGCATTGGTGAGAAAATCTCCCAGATAGGGATTAACCCTTGTTACTGTAGATGGAAATTAACTGGCTCACTTGACAGAACACACTCTGTCAAAATTAGTGACTCCACCTCCACCAGTACACCCAGTATCACCAGTGTGTGGAGTATCACAGGTTCAAAGGGCCCTTACTGTTTGGCATCTATGATCTGCATCTTGACGGCCTTTGGCTCGCCAAGTTTGCTGATGATTGCAAACTGGGAACAATCATTGTGTCCCCCAACGATGTCAATATATTACACAATAATACAAATAAGTGATTGGTGCCAAAGCAATGGTCTAAAACTAAATGCAAAAAAAATGCATTATTATTCCCTTTGGAAAAATGGAATTCCCTATACATTACAATATTGACAGCACCCCCCTGAGTTCCAGCTCAGTGGTGCAAGACTGGGAACACAAGTTGATATCAATCTGAACTTTGACCACCAAGTTTCCACAGTAAGGAAAGTCTCCTACATAGCGTACCTCATAAGTAAGGGCATAGCATCCAGGTTAAGGGTTGTTATAACTCCACTGTACTAGACCCTCATCAGCCCAATAATAGAGTATAATGCACCCTTTTGGATGTACCTCACCAGACACCTGCAGCAGCTGGAAAGACCTCAGAGGTTTCTCACTAAGAAATACAGGGACTCCAAACCATGACCTGTGGACAAGCTGAAAGCCCTGTCACTTTGCTTTGTATTTTATAGGCTGCTGAGAGGTGACTTATGCCTGGCCTATAGGGCAATCTCCAACACTGCCATAATGGAAATGCTACTTATCTGTAAGTCAAATGGCTCAAGAATCATTTGCTCTAGGGATATCAACTTAGCTTGTGACATTAACAGTTTATGCTGCAACTTCTCTGGAATAGACTCCCTATTCACATGAAACAGAGCTCCTAACTGACCCTATTCAAATGCATCCTAGATAACTCGATGGAAGACTGCAGATTCACCCCTGGGGTGGCACCTATGTCCCTCATGAACAGGGTTAGCCAGTGTTGATCACAGACCAGCTCTGTTCATGAGTTCATTCTGCAAAATACCCAAAAAAGAACAAATGGGGATACTTGGGATTAACATGGCTAGGCCTATAAAGACTCTAGGGTTGCTAGCCTACTAACCTCCTATGAACCCATGAACCTATGAACAGACTTATCAGGGGATGTGTACATTTAAATATAGTGCTTTTCTTTTTTTATTGCGCTTAACATTTCTTTAATTTATGGTTCTGACTTACTGTAAATATGAATACAAACATCCTATGTTAGAAAGAAATGTTTATTTGTGCATTATGGATTATATTCTTGTGAGATTAATGTTCCTGCTCAGATCAATGTATAGCATGCATCATTCATTCAAAGGATTTCTTTCCTCCTGTAATGTCTTCCAATTTAATGATCAGTTCTGAGACACTTTAAACTGTGAATGCACAGGGAGAGCAAGTGACTTTTTTATGGGGTGCCAGTACTGACTGACCTCTGCAGCCACACCAGTAGCGCATTGGTCAATAGAAAGTGCATCATTATTTTTCCTTCTTCTTTTCTTTCCTTTTTGATCCACAATTTGAAGTTCACAGTAATTCTGGCATCATGGCATTTAACACAGTTCTTAGTATGACAGCAGTATGACTGTATCGCCAATTCAGGTAGGATGCTATCTTTGTCAGTGAAACAAGCAATTAGGATCACCTGACAAATGAAAGTAAGACAGCAATAAGATGGCAATGAGTTTGGTATTTACAG
>NW_025055426.1:0-7978 GCF_019279795.1 Protopterus annectens
ATGTGCCCAGTAATGACTCTTTCTGCAATGATGGGGTTATTGGTAAAATATCCAAATACAATTGTAGATTCTTTTTATAAGACCCGTTGCTACTATTATTGGAACTGTCTGGGTATCTTTCTTCCATATTGCTGTCATTTCTTCCTGCAAATCCTGATATTTTATGTCTCTGTACACAAGACACTGTATGCACTGGGTGTAGTGATTTCAATGATTAATGCTACTTTTGCCTTCTTTTCATGGACCACTATATCCAGTTTTCTAGCATGCAGCTTTTGTTGGTAATGGGTGATGGCATGTGATGTAGATTTCATCATTTTCTATGATGCTTTGTGGCTCATATTTCCAGTGTTTTTCTGCCACTTAAATACCATAATATTTGCACAAACCCCAGTGCAACAGTCTTGCCACATTATTATGTCTTTCATTCTACAGTCCGTCTGCCATAAGTATGTCACTTTCAGCAATGAGGTGTGCAACTGTTTCCACTTGTGTTTACAAAACCTATATTTGTCTTTTTCTCCCACATGTTCAATGGACTCTGTAAACCAACATGTACGTAGCCCACTATCTTGGATCACCAGTATTAACCTTCATCTCTTGGTTTGAATTCTCTTCTCCTTAACCATTCCTGTGTTCGATCCTGATCAACATGAGGTTCTTCAGGAAGTTTTCTATACTTGCAACTATATTTATGCATTTTCCACATTTCTTGCCTTCTCATCTGGTCCTTCACCTTATATTCTTTCTTTTGTTTTTTTGGCACATTCAGTTGCTGCCTGATTTTTATCTACTTCTGGTTTGATTTCCATTCCTGCTTGACGCTGATATGCTTCTGCTACATTAAGCAGAGATTTATTCTCCTCATGTTTTAAAACTTTCACTACGTTTGGGTCTTGTAAGGTCAGCAGATATGTGTGCAGTCCCATGATTGCAGATCTATACCTGTAATCAGTTTCAAGGAGGCCCATCCCTCCTTCAGAACAGTGAATATATAATCTTGGTAAGCAATGCTTTTTTATAAATCATTTGGTGAGCATGACGCATCCTTCTTGTTTTTCCTATCTAATCTGTCCAACATATTTTGGGGCCAGTCAATCAGCCCACAACTGCAAGTTAGAACGGGAAGAGCAAATTGGTTTATAGCTTGAATTTTGTTCCTAGATGTCAATGCTGTTTTCAGGATTAATTTAAGTCTTCTAAAGTATTCTTACCAAGGTTTATTCACATTTGTTCTTGTTTTATTGTGGATCTTACATCAATTACCAAATATTTATACACTCCCTCTTGCTCAAGTCTTTTTGTATTACATTCTTGTCCCAAACTGATGTTTTTTTTGGTGCTGCAGTTTTCCTGATTTAAAGGTTGCTTTTGCACATTTATCAAAACCAAATAACATTCTTATATCATCTGAAAAAGTTCTGACAACTTGCAGCTGTGCTTTAAGTGATGGGCTACACAGTTTTAAATCATTGACAAAGAGAAGACGAGAAGTCTTTTCACTTTGTTGTTTTCTAGGAGCCAAATTATAGCCATGGCCTAAGCAGTTAAATAGACAGCTTAACGTGTCAAGGGCAAGACAGAATAGCAGTGGTGACAGTGAGTCTAGAGAGTAAGGTTTTTGTTTAGACTCCTAGCATTGAGCAGTAACACCTTTAGATTTTCTTGGTTTGCTAATTCAGAAGTTCTTTCAGTTTGGCATTGACTAAAAAAGGCACTATGGGGAACAGAATGTTTCAGCTAATATTCAAAAGCCTAGAGGGGAGATGTGCAGACTATCCTTGGCAAAGCAGTGTGGTCTGTTAACCATCTCCCTCCATGCTTACAAATATTGTACTCCCTTAGATTGACACCAGCAACTAAGCTAATTATTAAAGTCAGTCATCTTTTGTTCATGTTGTGGCATCATCTTTGGAGAAGGTAAAATGCTGCTCAGTGCTAGGCTTATACTAGCCTGAGACGCACATTCCGAGATCTCCATGATGTCTCTCTTCATATAGTCTAGGGAGATACGTCTCATGTCATTTACTCCCACATGGACTATGACTGAGTCATGCTGGTACTTGTGGTCCAATGACCAGAATGCTGCGTAATGTGGCAGATCCTGGCCCCTGCTAAGGAACTGATTGTGACTTTCTTTACTCAGCCTGGTGAGAGGGACATTAGTTTGTCTCACAATGGAGTCTCCAATGACTAGAATGTTGGATTCTGTGGTGGCTTGCCTTATGGGCTTAGAAGCAGAGGCTCCATGAGATGTGGCTGAATGTACTGATGTGAGTGTTGTTTAGAAAGTGTGTGTTTAGGGTTGCTGAGGGTGTTGTGTGTACTTTGTCTAGGATATCTTTGGGGATTAGGTAGAGTACATTTAAGAGCCTCAATATATGTGGGTCTTTCTTCTTTGAATTGTGTATGATGGGTGCAACATGTATACACCTGACAACCTTACTGACATTAGGAGTGCATTTTATGTGAGAACTTTGCCTCAAGTGACATTGTGTAAATACATAGGTGCAGAGGATGGTTCATAAGATTTTACTAGGCTAATGGTTCTAGGTCCTTTAAAAGCCTAGCCATGAAAATAACCTGTGTACCCTAATTCAACCTAGATAGATGGTCATTTGTACCTGATCAGCACTGACTACCCTTGTCCACAAGGGACGTGGGTGCCACTCCTGGGGTTTATTTAGGGTTATCCATCCAGATGTCAAGGTTGTGCTTATATAGGTAATTGAGGAGCTCAGCTTCTTGTGAAGTGGGAGCTTATGCCAGATAACTGGCAATCTTTGGGAGATGTATCAGTCTCTCTAGCATATTCTGTTAATGTCACAGGCTAGCTTGAGATCCCTGGAGCAAGTTACTCTTGTCCCATTTGATTTGAGTGGTGCTGTCTATATCATAATTAGCAGGGACTACTACTTTGCCAAAGGGGATAATGAGGCATTTTTTTGTGTTTAGTTTTAGTCTGTAACTTTGGCACCAATCATTTGTTTGCATCAGCCCCTTCTGTAGTATGTTAACATCATTGGGGGACTCTGTGAATGCGCTCTGTTTGCAATCATCAGCAAATTTGGTAAGTCACAGGCCATCTATTTTCACTTGGACTTCAGAGAAATAGATTCCAAACAGTAGAGGGCCCAGCAAAGATTCTTGTGGTACCCCACTGGTAACTGGTCTCCTGGTGGAGGTGGACTTCCCAACTATGACAATGTGGGTTCTGTCAGTGAGAGAGTTAGCTACCCATCTAATGACATATGGGTTAATCCCCAGCTGGGAGAGATTCTCAATGATCCCTGAGTTGGGGATTGTGTCAAATGCTTTATCTAAATCTTGATAGGCAGTATGTACTGCTTTGCCAGCATCCAGGGCTTTGGTGACATTCTCACAAAAGCCCACCAGGTTTAATAAGCAAGATATACCCTTAAAACTGATAACCACAAAAACCAACCACAAACTATGAACAAGAAACCAGCAGCACAATAACAAGTGTCGGACTACCAACGAATAATATCCAAAGTTTTATTACAAAAAATGGTAAGCGCTTTCGGCTGTGTAATACCAGCCTTCATCAGACAATTTAAAAACACATATTGCATTGCTTTTAAACCTTGTGGGTAATGAGCAATTTATCAATTAACCAATGATAATGATTCTCAGTAACATTCACCATTAGTATAAACTTTTTCACCATTTTCCATGAGGTATCCCTCTGTCTATTTACATTTCAAGTATTGCAAAAGTTGTTTATGAACAAGTATTTAAAACCAACATATATACTAAATATGTAATGCATTATATATTAAAACATACATAAAATGTAACTTCTAAAATCTAAAATATGATGCGTAATCTAAAATTATATCACTACTAACCATATTTATTTATTTATTTATTTTACCTCTTTTTTCAGGCATATTTACATGTATAATGACATGAATTTTTTATTATTATTTGACTTATAAATTTTAATTATTTTTTGATTAAGCCTATATGTACATGAAATGCTGGATAGGAAAACCATCACCTATTAAAAGCTCTAAACTTTAATATGCTAGTAATCGAGATGGAATCATTTAGTCCTGGGAATTGTGTGGCATTCAAATAAACCTGCCACCAGTATTCTTTTGAGTCTAATATGAATTTCCACGGACCTCTTCTAGGTGATGGCCGTACTTGTTCCAATATTGTGAAACCAAATTTGTGCGTATGATTATGCATTATATGCCTGAATAAGGCATTGTTAGTTTATTTCCTGCTGATGTCATAGACATGTTCATATATGCGTTGTTTTAATTTGTGCTCAGTCTTTCCTATATAATAGGCCGCGCACTGTTCGCATATTGCAGCATATACTACTCTAGAGGTATTGCAATTATATTTTCCTTTTACTTTTAACGACATTCCATTAATATAAATTTGTTCACTTTCTATAATATATGAACAATAATTACACATGTTACATTTCCTCATACCTCCATTATTAAGACTATATGACATTGAGCAGGTATTACACCAATCCTTTAAATTTTGATCCCTTTTATATATAATTGAAGGCTGCATTCCCAATATATTTTCCAATTGGGTATCGCCCCTAAATAATGCCCAATTCTTCATAACCAAGCCTTTAATAAACTCAGAATCTTGTGTATAAGTAGTGACAAATGCCAAGTTACCTTTTGTGACATGTCTATCATTACTAGCACTATTGGACTTACTACAATTATTATTTTGTGCTGTTACTGTACATTGATTAAAAACTGTAATTTCTTGCTGACTGACATTATCATTTGCTGTGTTTGCTAGCAATGGTTTATAATACCCATTAGTTCTTTTATTATTACTTCATTGAGTATTCCATCAACAAACTGATGTGGATAATCTCTATTTAAAAAGATATCTGCTATGAATTGGCATTCATCCACAAATTCATCATATTTTGTAACCTTGCGTGCGGCTCGGATCAGTTGACCTTTCAAAACCGCTTTTTTTACATGGGGATGATTACTATCAAAATGCAAAAATTTGTTAGAGTAAGTTTTTTTGCGATATATATTAGCCTTTAGAGAATTGTGAATTATATCCTTCTGTAAGTAAATGTCCAAATAAGTTATGCTGTCATTTCCTACTTCATAAGTGAAAGACAAAAATTCAGTAATGTCATTGATGTATTTTATAAATAGCTCAACCAATTCAGCTGGTCCCTTCCAAATAAAAAACAAATCATCCAAGAATAGACTATATAGCTCTACGTGTTGCATAAATTCTGATGGAAATAAATATCTATTTTCCCAAACTGCCATGATAGTGTTTGCATACAATGTGCCCACAGGAGAGCCCATCGCTACCCCCCAGAACAAATATTATGCAAAAATCTGCACATTTTTTTACAGATGGTGGTGGGTAGGGAATTCAGGTCCTTACTACCTGCACTCAAGGTACAGGGTTCAAGCCTGAGTATTCTCTACCCACCACCATATGTTCTCTAGCCACCATTATGTAGCAACTGGGGCATTTTATACACACACACTCCGTAGCACCCTACCGCCATAGCAGCAACTCCGTTCGTCCTCCATAGATTGGATCAAACTCCGTTTGTCCATAGCAACAATAGATCAAACCGGCAACTCAGTTCGTCCTCCATAGCTCCTGTAGCAGCCTACGGGCAATACAGTCCGGTGACCTTCGTTCTGTGTGGTCATCACCACACAGACTTCTGGGCTGGCAGGGCGGAGATCCCTGTCTTCCCTATCCGGACTGCCTCTAACACAGCAGTCTGGAGTTCTGAGTACCAGGAACTCCAAGCACGCATGCGAGGAGTTCCGGGACTCGTGATTTTTTTTTTCTATTTTCTTTCTACAGGTGGGGGGACTCTCTTTAATTTTTATTCTTTTCTTTTTTTTTCTACAGGTGGGGGGGGGGGGGGCTGCAGTCCTAGTGCACGAGCCACCCCTGAGTATGAATATGTTTTGTGAGTAAATGACTTAGACCTAAACAGGCTGAAAAAAATGTATTATGAACTGCAACTGAACTAAGTAATACATTTTTTATTATTATTATTATTATTATTATTATTTTTGTATGTTAATCAGGCAATATATAACAAACCCAGACTCCCTAGTAGTTTTCCCTGCTGGTAAATATAACAAGATCAGAAAAATTAAACTCTGATTTCATCCACAAAAGACTGAAAGAAAATAATATTTACTTCTTTTGGGAGGGGAAAACAACACATTTTTGAAAAAAAATTGCTGTTATATTGGTTTTGTCCTGAATTCTTATAGTTATTCAAATTGGTTATAAATGTTGCAAGAAAAGTACTGCGTTTGACATGCAAAGTCATCCTATTTCACAAATGTGGAATGCACTGGGTAAGGTACTTGTCATGCTGTCTGGTATTATTGATGTGATAGTATAGGATATTCTTCATCTCACATTGCTGCAGTCCTTACTTATGGGGTAGTCCGCTGTCCTCGGTCGGCCCGAATACCAAAGTATTAGGCTGCGCCGGTCATGGCGCCTAGATCTGACATCAGAGCGCAGGGTATAAGCGCATGACCGCGCATATCCTCAGTCTTTTGCCGCATGGTCCGATGCAGAAGCAGAGTTGCAAGTGCCGTTGCGTTCTGAAATTTTTCGTGGAGTTTCAGACCGATACCAAGTTGGCTAAGTCCCTTGGGGAATATTTTGTTTTTCTTGCCTCAGTTACTTACGGATGTCAGAAAAAGTGAATAATTGTATTTCTTGTGGGAAACAGATACCGCATAGGGATTACCACTCGTTTGTATTCCTTGTTTGGGACGACACGAGTCGGGTGTCGGTTTTGTGCTAGGTTTAATAAGCGCACTATAAACGGAGGTTAGATTGCGCTAGGTTAGTCTTTGGCAAGAGGTGTAATTATAATATGCCGTTGGATGTTCCTACTACTTCTACTAAGAAGCGAAAGACAAATCTTTAAAGCCTAGGCAGGATGATTCGCGTTCGGACGGGACCTTTAGAAGCTACAGCTGAACAGGTGGATCCAGCTGAAGTTTCTGTTGAGTCCCAGGGGGAAACTTTGATTTTACAAGATGTGGCCTCTCAGGAGGCAGGCCAGGCTGAAGGGGCCTCTCAGGTTACTATTCTCCCTTCTATGCCTAAGGTGGTTAGGCCTTCTGCTACTGTTTCTAAGGCTCCTTCTAAGGGCAGGTCTGTTTTGCCTTCCTCTGGTGTCAGTTCTGGTTCTTCAGGGTCTGTGCCTAAAAAGCACATGCTTAAAATGGCAGAGGATTTGATTACTTTAATTAGAGGTTCTATGCCCCCTCCTGATAAGAGGCCCAGGATGGAGCCAGAGTTGGAAAGTTTGGAGCAGGCCTCAGATGATTCAGAGCCTTCTACTGAGGACATTCAAGATTTCCCTCCTTATTCTGATTCTGATGCAGAGGATTCCACTCCTTCTGCTTCTCCTCCAGAGGATTTTTCATTTTCAGAAACTCTACATTCCATGAGGGAGCATTTTAAGTGGGAGGGACAGGATTACTCTGATTCCCGGAAGAGGCTTAGGGAGTTCTTGTTTTTACCACAGCATAGACCCTTAGCTATACCTCCGTTTTGGATGTTGTTTCAGATGTTTTCTCGAAGCTTCCTTAATCCAGATTCTGTGCCTCCTGCCCCAGTTAAATCGGACAGGTATTACAGGGTGCCTGAGGCTCATAAATATCTGTATAAGAGTCCTAGGCGGACCCAGAAACTATTAGTCAGGGCCTAAGGGTGTTAGAGCCTCTGTTGTTAAGAATCGTTCCTCTGGATAAGGAAGCTAGAGCTTTGGATAGATGGGGTAAGGTGTATACCTCTTCTACTTTAGCAATGAGAGCTTTGAACTGCCAGTTTCATATGTTGAAGTATCAGAATTTCCTCCTTTCTCAGCTAAGATCTAAAGTGGACTTCTTTTTCTTTACTTTGAGCAATGAGAGCTTTGATGCTTTCAATGTTGAGTATCAGTGCT
>NW_025055427.1:0-5200 GCF_019279795.1 Protopterus annectens
ATGGTTAAACACACACACACAAAAAACACACACACACACACACACACACACACACACACACACACACACTTACTCTGAAATAATATATATAGTTTCAGCTTACTTTTCTTCAGTTTCAGCATCTCTTGATAAATCATTTCTGTTCAGCCACCAGCCAGGGACTTCTAAATAAAATAAATCCTTCTGTTTCAGCCAGGCAATTAAATCCTTCCATTTCACCCAGGCAGCTTCCGTAAGAAACTAAAGCCTTCCATTTCACCCATACAGCCAGGTGAGTTTCTAAATAAAATACCATCTGTTCCAGAGCCATTCCCACTTGCAAAGCATTTAAAACCAGCCGAAACCCGAAATACATGTGCCATGAGCTCGATTCCGACAGGCTGGTAGCCTGATGAGCTGACATCATCATGCACACAATGAGTCAGCTAAAGAGAAAAAAAGTGAAAAAATAAAGAAAATAAATCAGTGAAGGGGTGTCACTAAAATCGTGGCACCCCATTATTTAGACCCCAAAATTTGGTAAAACGAGTAATTTGGGACACTTGTAAGGTATGCACACACACACACACACACACACACACACACACACACCCCCCCCCCTGGAAAGGCTGGCACAGGGTTACTATCTGTGCCCTCTTATGCCCCGAATATATGGCAGTTACCACTGCCACTAGTCACTCTTTATCAGCTGCTTTAGGACCCTTAGCAAAGGGTGACCAATTTTACTGTGTAATATTAATACTAGTAAAAATGGTAGTCTGACCAATAGCAAAGCTATTAGGAGTGGTTCACACAGTGTCACCAAATAAATCAACAAGTGCTCTCAAAACTTAAATATCTCTACACAGATCAGCCACAATGAAAGGTTTAATATATTTAATAATAAATAATAAAAGAGCAAGACAATACTAAATATATCTTCACAGTGACATCAGAGTTCAAAATCACAAGAAATATTTAAAATAACATTGCACTACAGGCTCACACAGATAAAGAAAAACAAAATCTAAACTAAGCTTTGGTATATTCCTGACGGTATCTAAGAGAGTTATTATACCCTAGCAACTTACTTGATTAGAACAAGGCAGATGTGATGAATGGTGTTTCTTGTTGTTTTTGTCAGATCCAAGACAAAATGCAGAATGTCCTGTCTCACTGAGAGACTTCTCAAAATAATATGTAAAATATTACTGCTGTGCTAGCTTGCAGAATGACATAATTTTTGGTCATCTGACTTGTAGTTCCCAGGCAAAACCCCCATTGCTAGAAGATGACAGCATTTAGCATCTACCTGTAAAAATACACAGGCAAGGACTTTTGCTCAGATCTTTGGCAGATGCTGGAAGTCATAAAACAAACCATCAACAGGGAAAACTACTCATGCACCAATACACTGGCCCAACGCTTCCTTGAATTCATCAATTCCAATGCCCTGGACTAGCTCATTCTTACCCCCACTAGAGGAAGCAACATCCTTAACTTGGTTATTACTAACATGGGCAACCATTACTCTACACCAATCATCAGTTCCTCCCTGGTTAGATCTGACCACAAACTAATCACCATGGAAATCAACAACTCATTCACATCCCCCACAAAGGTAACCACCATGAAAAGCTTCTCCAAAGATGACTTTTGGCTCCTAAAAACAGAGGTGGCTAAGTTCACAGCACCCATGTCAATGGAAAATAGATCCATGACTGCTGAATCATACACCAATGCACTGTATGAACATATACATAAATGCGTGGAACTAGCCATACTCAATAGAATTAAGACACTTTCCTCCAAAAAAAGGAAGCCAATCTGGTGGCCGCTGCCATTAATAAACTCTACAACAGAAGGAATAAACTGTTGCAGAAAAAGGTGATGTCCCAAAACTGGAAAAACTCCTTTATTAGCCTCAACAAAAAGTTGACATCCCTCATCAAAACCTCTAAAGCCAGCTGTGAAGGCAGAATTGTGGCAGACACTAAATATAACCACAAAGTCTTCTATAGTTATATCAAAAATCTCCACGGAAATACCCAGATTTGCTCTGAGTTACTGCACAATGGTACCTCCTATACTGAGCCAACAGATATTGTCAACATACTGGCCGACAGATTCAGTGCCAACTTTACCCATCTCTCCCCACCTAAAGGACCAATCACAATACTGGAAGGGAAAAAGAACCTTAACCCCCAAACACTTTATTATAAAGCTTGGTCTACACTTAATCAGTATATAGAACTGTGTTTTCTCATCATTTAAAATAGATACAATTGTCAAAGCCAGCGCCCATCACACTAAACAAAAATTAAGAAAAGAATAAAATTATATCTAAAATACACTAAAAGTTTTTAGTATTTTTGATAGTGTTATTCATAATTTCTTTAAAACAAGTTCAGGGTAGGCTGGCTATAAGTATCTCCAAATGATGAGACAGTTATACTGATTTAATTTAAAACTTTAATAAAGGTTTTTCATGGTTCGATATATCTTGGAGCAGTATCACCACTGTTGACTTTATTTAATACTGGAGGAATGCCAGGCACCCAGCATTACTGCAGCACAGGTTAAAGCTGCATTGTCCAAGACCAAGAATACAGCTTCCATGGGACCCGACAATATCCCTGGATATGTTCTACATGAACTACAAAGTGAACTGGCACCACATCTGTGTGTCCTGTTCAATCACAGCCTCACCTCAGGCTTTGTCCCTACCGAATGGGGCACTGCTACAATCATCCCTCTCCATAAAGGGGGAGTGACTACAGACCCTGGGAATTATCGGCCCATTAGCCTGATGAGTCTGATATGTAAGGCTATGGAGCACATCATGATGGACCTAATTAAAAAGGATATAGGGAATCTCCAAACTCTATATCCCACGTAATTTGGTTTTGTAAAGGGTAGATCATGCCTGTTCAACCTGGTTGACTTCCTTGAGTCAGTCACCAGAGCTGTGGATGAGGGCAAGGCAGTTCATACAGCCTACCTCGATCTGACCAAGGCCTTTGATGCCATTCCCCACTCAGGAATTATTGATAAACTCATCAAACTGGGCATCAACCCCTATATTACTAGGTGGGTTGCAAATTATCTCACAGATAGAGCCCACAGTATGAAAGTAGCGGACTCCAAGTAAATGGGTGGGGAGTCCCACAGGGATCGGCCCTGGGTCCTCGCCTGTTTGGCATCTACTTCTCAAAAGTTCAGGCCTACACGGAGGGACTCTGGCTGACCAACTTCATAGACAACTGCAAGCTGGGAGCCATTATTAACTCCCCAAATGATGTAAACATCCTACAGAAAGGCCTTACTCAGACCAATGACTGGTGTCAAAACCATGGCTTTAAGTCAAATGCCAAAAAATGCATCATCATCCCCTTTTGGAAAAACTTAGTTCCTACTAATTACCACATTGATGGGAGCCCACTGAACACTGATGGCGTTATAAGAGATTTGGGTTCAAAGGTTGGCAGCAGCCTCTCTTTCGACCAACTACATTGCCACTGTGGTCAGAAAGTCCTTCTGTGTGATACATCTCATTACCAAGGGTTTTGCATCCAGGAAGAAAGAGGTCATCATCTCTCTCTACTCTTCCCTCATTAGGTCAGTCTTCGAGTATAATACCCCATTTGACATGTACCTCATTAAACACATGCAACAGCTGGAAAGGTCACAAAAGTTCCTCACAAAAAGGATCCTAGGCCTTAAACACATGTCCTACATGGACAGACTCAAAAAACTCTAGCTATTCTCTATCTCATATTGCTTACAAAGAGGCAATCTCTGCTTGACTTACAAAGCTATGTCTGACCCAGCTCTGTTAGAAATGCTACATCTAAAGAAATCCCAATCCCTCCACACCACACCCTGCAGAGATCTCAATCTCATTACCACAATCAACAGAACATGCTGGAGGGACAGGTTCATAATACAGAGACTCCCCATGCTCTGGAATAGACTTCCCATACATGTCAAGCAGAGCACCTCACTAGTTCTCTTCAAGAAAAATCTTGATGAGTGGATGGGAAAAAGAAAGTTCACTGGGGATCACTCCAGTGGCTCTACTTGATAGAGGCACTGGGAACTAATATCGGGTGGCATGATGCCAGGGCACATCTATGGGCTAGGCTTGTAAAGGCTCCAGGGAAATTAGCCTAGTACACACCTATGAACCTATGAATTGCATTCCTTCATGCTTCCAAAGTAGAAATTTTTCACTTCAAAGACAATACAGAAAGTTCCTAATACAGACTTTGTGTCTCTAGCTGCATTGAAAACTTGAGAGAGCCTCATTGTATAGCCTATAAAGTGATTTAATTTCAAATATTTTTTTAAAGTTTGTTGGACTGAGGTTACCTTTCAGTTTTCCTCTGTTACCATATACATTCCAGTAGGGCATACTGTGGATACATTTTTAAATACAAGCACTTTACAAATACCTTTTCAACACAAACATTTGTACAGAGCAGTTTGATATAAAATGACATACAGTTCTAATACATTTGTAACACAAGCAAATTATTAGTTTGATATTCATGGATAACTTATAATTATTTACAAAATTATAGCTAGCTGTGCTGGCAGTACCTCCTTTTGTCAGACTGTCATCTGTTACATTCCACTCGACTTAAGCTATCCTGTCATGAGTGTGTACATTATGTGGGGAATGTTGGCATTGCCAGATATGACTTATATGGATTCTTCTGTCAGTGTTGGGGAGTTGGGGTATATGTGGTCTTAATGGCTATAGTGACTTCTGTGATTGATCCGTGTAGTAATGCATGAACGTGTAATGTGTTGTGGGGGGCTTGCAACACAACTGCTTCACTGGCTACCCTTATTAAGACAATAGTCAAATTATTGTGTCTGAGTCCTGGGTTCATTTTCCCTGAGACATGTTACTTGCTCTTATGTATTTGCATTCTGTCTGCACATGTGATACATTCCACAGGTATGTACTTTTTTGACCCTTGCACTATGATGTCTGCAGTGTCTCAGTTTACATTAAGTAGATATAAATAGCATGTGGAATTAACTGCTACACTGACCCATCTCGGGGGAAGCATCTTTTCATTTTAAATACCTTCATGCTATAGAATAGGTGCATACCTAACACTCCTCCTCATTGATTATAGGTAGGGTATTTTTGTTGCATCCAAAATTACTTTTGTTTTTTTATTGTTTTTGCAAAAAAACAACAAATTTT
>NW_025055428.1:0-6518 GCF_019279795.1 Protopterus annectens
ATAGAATGTTTTTACCTGAAACAAATCAGTTACCCATGCAAAATATAAAGCTATTTCCTAAAACAGTAAACACTACAGAAAGCCAGAAAATTAAAGTTTTTAAACAGATAAAGGAGCAAAGATACTCCACAGAAAGCTTTTAACTGCAAACAAATCAGTTACCCGTGGAAATACCAAAGCCATTAGCCTACAGACAGGGAACACTACAGAAAGCCACAGAATTAAAGTTTATAAACAGATAAAGGAGGAAAGAGACTCTACAGAATAATTTTAAGTGGAAACAAATCAGTTGCCTGTGCAGATACTAAGGCTATTAGCCTACAGACAGTAAACACTACAGAAAGCCACATAATGAAAGTTTTTAAACAGATAAAGGAGAAAAGAGACTCTACAGAATGCTTTTAACTGCAAGTAAATCAGTTACCCATGCAGATACTAAATCTATTAACGCCTGGACAGTGGAAACACTACAGAAAGCCACAAAATTAAAGTTTTTACACATATAAAGGGTCAAAGAGACTCTACAGAATGCTAAACAAATCAGTTACTATTGCGAGATGTTCAAGCCGTTAACCTGCGGACAGTAAAACACCACAAGCCTAAAATGAAAATTTTAAAACAGGTAAAGTGAGAGACTCTGCAAGATGCTTTTACCTAGGAACATATCAGTTACCCATGCAGGTAGTAAAGCTATTAATCTGAGACAGTAAAGCCACTACAAGCCCTGAAGTAGAAGTTTTAAACAGATAAAGAACAGAGAGTCGAGGAATGCTTTAACTGTAAATAAATCGATTATCCATGCCAGATGTTCTAAAGCTGTTAGCACAGGCAGTAAAACACCAAAAAGCCACAAAATTAAGTTTTAAACAGATAAAGAACAAAGAGACTCTACAGAATGCGCGCAACACCTGAAACAATTCAGTTGCCCATGCAGATAGTAAAGCTATTAGCCTACAGGCAGTAAACACTACAGAAAGCCACAAGATGAAAGTTTTTAAACAGAAAAAGGAGCAAAAAGACTCTACAGAATGCTTTTAACTGCAAACAAATCAGTTACTTGTGCAGATACTAAAGCTATTAGCCTACAGACTGTAAACACTACAGAAAGCCACAGAATGAAAGTTTATAAACAGATAAAGAAGCAAAGAGACTGTACAGAATGCTTTTAACTACAAACAAATCAGTTACTAGTGCAGACAGTAAAGCTATTTGCCTACTGTCTGTAAATACCACAGAAAGCCAAAAAATGAAAGTGTTTAAACAGAAAAAGGAGCAAAGAGACTCCACAGAATGCTTTTAACTGCAAACAAGTCAGTTACCGGTGCAAATACTAAAGCTTTTAGCATTCAAACAGCAAACACTACAGAAAGCCACAAAATGAAAGTTTTTAAAGAGATAAAGGAGCAAAGAGACTCTACAGAATGCTTTTAACTGCAAATAAATCAGTTAACCATGCAAGTACTAAAGCTATTAGCCTACAGACGGTAAACGCTACAGAAAGCCTCAAAAGGAAATTTTTAAACAGATAAAGAGAAAAAGACTCTATACAAAAGCTTTTAACTGCAAACAAAAGTTACCCATGCAGATACTAAACTATTAGCCTACAACAGTAAACACTACAGAAAGCCACAAAAAAAAGTTTTTTAAAAAGATAAAGGAGCAAAGACTTTACAGAATGCTTTTTAAATGTAAACAAATCAGTTCCCATGCAGATACTAAAGCTATTAGCCTACAGCAGTAAACATACAGAAACCACAAAATGAAAGTTTTAAACAGATAAAGGAGCAAGAGACTCTACAGAATGCTTTTAACTGCAATCAAATCAGTTACCCATGCAGATACTAAAGCTATTAGCCTACAGACAGTGAACACTACAGAAAGCCGCAAAATGAAGTTTTTTAAAAAGATAAAGAAAAAAGGGGACTCTACAGAATGCTTTTAACTGTAAACAAATCAGTTACCCTGCAGATATAAAATTTTCTACAGACAGTAAACACTACAGAAAGCCACAAAATGAAAGTTTTAAACAGATAAAGGAGCAAAGAGTCAAAAAAGCTTTTAACTGCAAACAAATCAGTTACCATGCAGATACTAAACTATTAGCCTACAGACAGTAAACACTAAGAAAGCCACAAAATTAAAGTTTTTTAAACAGATAAAGGAGCAAAGAGACTCTACAGAATGCTTTTAACTGCAAACAAATCAGTTACCTGTGCAGATATTAACGCTATTAGCCTACAGACAGAAAACACTACAGAAAGCCACAAAATAAAAGTTTTTCAACAGATAAAAAAGCAAAGAGACTCTACAGAATGCTTTTAACTGCAAACAAATCTGTTATCCATGCAGATACTAAGCTATTAGCCTACAGACAGTAAACATTGCACAACACCAAAAAGTGAAAGTTTTTGAACAGATAAATGAGCAAAGAGACTCTACAGAATGCTTTTAACTGCAAACAAATCAGTTACCTGTGCAGATAATAAAGCTATTAGCATACAGACAGTGAACACTAAGCCCAAAATAAAGTTTTTTAAACAGATAAATGAGCAAAGGGGCTCTATAGAATGCTTTTAACTGCAAATAAATCAGTTACCGTTCAAAAACTAAAGCTATTAGCCTACAGATTGTAAGCACTACAAGCCACACAATGAAAGTTTTAAGCAGATGATGGAGAAAAGACTCTACAGAATGCTTTTAACTGCAAAACCGTCAGTTACATGTGCAGATACTAAAATCTATTAGCCTACAGACGAAGTAAACACTACAGAAAGCCACAAAAGTAAGTTTTTAAACGAATAAAGGAGCAAAAGAAGACTCTACAGAGATGCTTTTAACTGCAAACCGTCAGTTGCGAGACTAGATACTAAATCTATTAGCTAAGGAGCCAGTAAACACTACAGAAAGCCAACAAATAGAAAGTTTTCAAACAATTAATGGAGCAAAAGACTCTACAGAATGCTTTTAACTTCACAAGTGATTACCTGTGCAGATACTAAAGCTATTTAGCCACCACAGTGCTACAGAAAGCCACAACATGTTAGTTTTAAGAGATATAGGAATTAAAGAGACTCTACAGAGATGCTTTTAACTTTGAACAAATCTGTTATCATGCAGATACTTCAAAGCTATTAGCCTACAGACAGTAAACACTGCTGTACCACAAAATGAAAGTTTTTGAACAGATAAAGGAGCAAAGAGACTCTACAGAATGCTAAACAAATCAGTTACCTGTGCAGATATTAAAGCTATTAACCTACAGACAGTAAATACTACAGAAAGCCAAAAAATGAAAGTTTTCAAACAGATAAAGAAGTAAAGAGACACTACAGAATGCTTTTAACTGGAAACAAATCAGTTACCCGTGCAGATACTAAAACTATTAGCCTGCAAACAGTAAACACTACAGAAAGCCACACAATTAAAGTTTTTAAACAGATAAAGGAGTAAGGAGAGTCTAAAGAATGCTTTTAACTGCAAACAAATCAGTTACCCATGCAGATACTAAAGCTATTAGCCTACAGCAGTGAACAATACAGAAAGCCACAAAATGAAAGTTTTTAAACAGATAAAGGAGCAAAGAGACTCTACAGAATGCTTTTAATTGCAAACAAATCAGTTTCCCGTGCAAATATCAAAGCTATTACCTTACAGACAGTAAACACTACAGAAAGCCAAAAAGTGAAAGTTTTTGAACAGATAAACAAAAAAGTCACAGATAACAACTGCAAACGAATGAGTTAGACATGCAGATACGAAAGCTATTGGCCCACAGGGAGTAAACACTACAGAAAGCCACAAAATGAAAGTTTTTAAACAGATAAAGGAGCAAAGAGACTCTACCGAATGCTTTTAACTGCAAAACAAATCAGTTACTTGTGCATATAGTAAAGCTATTTGCCTACAGACAGTAAACACTACAGAAAGCCAAAAAATGAAAGTTTTTGAACAGATAAAGGAGCAAAGAGACTCCACAGAATGCTTTTAACTGAAAACAAATCAGTTACCCGTGCAAATAGTAAAGCTATTAGCCTACAGACAGTAAACACTACAGAGAGCCAAAAAATGGAAGTTTTTAAACAGATAAAGGAGCAAAGAGACTCTACAGAATTCTTTTAACTGAAAACAAATCAGTTACCCATCACGAGATACCTAAAGCTATTGGCACCCCACAGACAGTAAACACTGCATGAAAGCCATAAAAGGAAAAGTTTTTAAACAGATAAAAGAGCAGACAGACACTACAGAATACTTTTAACTGCAAACAAATCAGTAACCCATGCAGATACTAAAGCTAATAGCCCACAGGGAGTAAACACTGCAGAAAAGCCACAAAGTAGAAAGTTTTAAACAGATAAAGAGCAAAGAGACTCTACAGAATGCTTTTAACTGCAAAACAAATCAGTTACCCATGCAGATATAAAGCTATTAGCCTAAAAAGTAAACACTAAGAAAAAAAATGAAAGTTTATAAATAGATAAAGTTGCAAAGCTATTAGACTACAGACAGCAAAAATTAGATAAAGCCACAAAATGAAAGTTTTTAAACAGATAAAGGAGCAAAGCGACTCTACAGAATGCTTTTAACTGCAAACAAATTGGTTACCCATGCGAATACTAAAGCTATTAGCTTACAGACAGTAAAACTCAGAAAGCCAAAAGGAAAGTTTTAAACAGATAAGAGCAAACAGCCTGTACAGGATGCTTTTAACTGCAAACAAATCAGTTACCCATGCAGATACTAAAGCTTTTAGCCTACAGACAGTAAACATTACAGAAAGCCACAAAATGAAAGTTTTTAAACAGATAAAGGAGCAAAGAGACTCTACAGAATGCTTTTAACTGCAAACAAATCAGTTACTCATGCAGATAGTAAAGCTATTAGCCTACAGACAGTAATCACTACAGAATGCCACAAAATGAAAGTTTCTCAACAGATAAAGGCAAAGAGACTCCCGAATGCTTTTAACTACAAACAAATCAGTTACCCATGCAGATACTAAAGCTATTTGCCTACAGACAGCAAACACTACAGAAAGCCACAAAATGAAAGTTTTTAAACAGATAAAGGAGCAAAGAGACACTACAGAATGCTTTTAACTGCAAACAAATCAGTTACCCATGCAAATATTAAAGCTATTACAGACAGTGAACACTACAGAAAGCCACAAAATGAATTTTTTAAACAGATAAAGGAGCAAAGAGACTCTACAGAATGCTTTTAACTGTAAACAAATCAGTTACCCATGCAGATACTAAACGGTTTGCCTACAGACAGTAAACACTACAGAAAGCCACAAAATGAAATGTTTTAAACAGATAAAAAAGTAAGAAGAGTCAGCAGAATGCTTTTAACTGCAAACAAATCAGTTACCTGTGCAGATACTAAAGCTATTAGCTTACATACAGTAAACACTAAAGAAAGCCACAAAATGAAAGTTTTTAAACAGATAAAGGAGCAAAGAGACTCTACAGAATGATTTTAACTGCAAACAAATCAGTTACCTGGATACTAAAGCTATTAGCCTACAGACAGTAAACACTACAGAAAGCCACAAAAGGAAAGTTTTTAAACAGATAAAAGAGCAAACAGTCTCTACAGAATGCTTTTAATTGCAAACAAATCAGTTACCCATGCAGATACTAAAGCTATTAGCCTACAGGCAGTAAACACTACAGAAAGCCACAAAATGAAAGTTTTTAAACAGATAAAGGAGCACAGAGACTCTACAGAATGCTTTTAACTCCAAACAAATCAGTTACTCCTGCAGATACTAAAGCTATTAGCCTGCAGGCAGTAAACACTACAGAAAGCCACAAAATGAAAGTTTTTAAACAGATAAAGGAGCAGAGAGACTCTACAGAATGCTTTTAACTGCAAAAAAATCAGTTACCCATGCAGATACTAAAGCTATTAGCCTAAAAGGTAAAACCTACAGATAGCCAAAAATGAAAGTTTTTTAAAAAGATAAACGAGCAAACAGACTCTGCAGACTGCTTTTAACTGCAAACAAATCAGTTACCCATGCAGATACTAAATCTATTAGCCTACAGACAGTAAACACTACAGAAAGCCAAAAAAAGTTTTAAACAGATAAAAAGAAAAAAACTCTACAGAATGCTTTTAACTGCAAACAAATCAGTTACCTATGCAGATACTGCTATTAGCCTACAGACAGAAAACACAACAGAAAGCCACAAAATGAAAGTTTTAAACAGATAAAGAAAAGACACTACAGAATGCTTTTAACTGCAAACAAATCAGTTACCCATGCAGATACTAAAGCTATTAGCCTACAGACAGTAAACACTACAGAAAGCCACAAAATGAAAGTTTTTTAAACAGATAAAGGAGCAAAGACTCTACAGAATGCTTTTAACTGCAAACAAATCAGTTACTCGTGCAGATAGTAAAGCTATTAGCCTAAAAAGTAAAAACAGAAAGCCACAAAATGAAAGTTTTAAACAGATAAAGGAGCAAGAGAGTCACAGAATGCTTTTAACTGCAAACAAATCCCC
>NW_025055429.1:0-7353 GCF_019279795.1 Protopterus annectens
AATTCAAAACCCCAAAAACCCCAAAAATCCTGAAACTCAAAATCCTGAAACACAAATAATGCTAATATGTCACTATAAGACACTAATATCTCCCAACTAACCCTGACCCTAACCCTAACCCTAAGGCCCATAAATTTATCACACTCACCTGACCGGCCCTAACCCTAACTCACTTTAACGCTAACCCCAATATTTGTCACTATTGCATACATGCCTAACCTAACCTACCCTAACTCACTTAAACCACTAACCCTAACATAAAACCAACACTCACCTGAACCAAACGCATGACCTAACACCACAGGGCTAACAATAGCAAAGCCACAATGATGTCAGTATGTCCATTTTGTGTTTTCAGGATTTTGAGTTTCAGGATTTTGGGTTTTAGATTTTGAATTTTCAGGCTTTTGGTTTCAGGATTTTGATTTTCAAGCTTATAGTGTTTCAGGCTTCTGATAGGGAACCATATATATATATATATATATATATATATTTATATACATATATATATATATATATATATATATATATATATATATTTCCATATGTATACATATATATTTATATATATATATATATATATATATATATATATATAAAATATATATACATATATATATATATATTTTATATATATATATATATATATATATTTTTATATATATATATATATATATGGGCAGATTCAGGAAGGCTTACGGAGTTCAAGTAGTGTAAGCCCCCGTGTAAGCCCCCCCATTCAGGTACAGCCCCAACCTCTGTGTAAGAGACAGCTAACCGCTCTTACACGGACTGGGTGAAATGCTCAATACCTCATTTGCAGCTGAAAGATTTTCAAATGAGGTATTTGAGCGATCCAAGAAGAAACCAGTCCTTTAACGGACGTGAGTTGCAGAATGTACTCAGCTGACAACTGAGTACATTTCTGCAAATTGACAACGGAGCTATGTCAGCTCCAAAAAAAAGTGCATATGTTTCATAGCATGCCAATGGCCAAATATGTGGCCATTGGCATTAAAATGTTGCAAAAAAAAAACTTTTTTCGTGGATTTTATTTTAACTGCAGCACACCCAAAACGGGTGTGCTCCCTTAAAACTGAAAACCGCTTTAAGCCCACAATTGTGGGTTTATGTATTACATGGAATGACAATGCAGGGACTAGCAGACCAAAACAATATGGCCTCCGTAGTGGTTGTCAAGGGAAGCTGTAAGACATATAACTAAGCATTACTAGGCAATCCTATGTAAATGAGGGTTACAATACTGAATCACGCTGCCACATAGGTAATGAGCACTTTCTGAGTAGTGTAAGAGTTATAGAAGGGGGAGGAATAGAGTAAGAGGTAGGTGGCATCACGGGGAATGATAGAAATAATGTATCAGATGGGGGGGCAGTGTAACGTGACAGATGACAGACAGACATGAGGTGTGTCCCAACAGAACACTAGGAAAGTCAAGAAATAGAGGGTGCACACTATCCCTACACTCAAACTTTCTTGATATACGTGCAGGCTGTGCGCGTGTAAGGCAGGTTCAACATGTGGGGCTGTTGAAACCATTACAATGGTTTGCTGGGCAGCGGGTTTTTAAAATGAATCAGCCAAGTTCACACCTGTAAGGATGTGCTGTGTAACTGTAAGCATGCTTAAGCTGGTGTGCACATTGCTCCCCTCAGGAAACAGAGGAAAAAGGAAACAACCAGAATACAGGGGAAACTGCTAGAGGAGACTGCTGAAATTAATTGAACAATTGGGAAACAGGCAATTACACAGGCAGACCAGAAGCCCAACCCAGCACTTAAAACACTGCAAACAGCAGTGCAGGTGTTCTCACAAGAGATACTGCAAGAAAGGAGTAAGCTATCAGAATTGAAAACTGAAAAAGCTGAACTCAGAGCAGAAATGCTAGGGGCTGCCATAGCTGTTATAATCAGGCATAGGGATTGCTGAGGGGGGTGACAATGCAGATGCTACAGACAAACCCCGAGTGAGGAGAAGGAGAAGAGTATACAGGCCCAGGGTCACCTACCATGGGTTACATGAGCTGGAGATAGTAGAGCACTACAGATGGACAGAAACCTTCTGCACCCAAAATTTTTGAGCTGTGCAGGCCACATCTCACACACAGAACCAACAGAGGGGGAAACCCCTCCCAGTGGAAACCAAGGTATGTGTTGGCCTAAGAATACTAGCAACAGGTACCTTCCAGAGACCAACTGGTGATATGATGGGGATATCACAGGCATCAGCCTCCAGGGTACTGCACCAGTTCCTGGATGCCATGTAAGCACATGTCGGTGATCATGTATACTTCCCCAATGACCTGGGGTTTGTGGCCAGCAATATGCATCTCTTCCAGCAAATAGCGGGATACCCTGAGGTACTGGGTGCAATAGACTGCATGCACATATGCATCAAAGCACCAGCCGGTGAGCAGGGTAGAGCCTATATTAACCGCAAGGGATTCCCCTCCATCAACTGCCAGGTCATGTGATGCCCAGGGCATAATAATGAATGTGTGTCTGGCTGCCCTGGGAGCTACCACGATTCCCACATCTGGCATCTGACGAGCTGTACCAATCATTTGCCAGTGGGGACTTCCCACACGGACACCTAGTGGGGATGCATTTGCATTTGGAGCCGTGGCTGATGACACCCATCAGAAATGCACACACACCTGAACAGGAACCCCATAATGAGGCACACGCAAAACACGTAATGTCATAGAGCGTGTGTTTGGGCTGCTCAAGTCACGGTTCCGGTGTCTGGACACATCTGGTGGAGCCTTGCAGTACACACCAACTACATGTACCCAAATGATCATGATATGTGCTACAATAATATGATCCTGGAAACAGCTGCAGCAGGACCAGCAAAGGGCTGGGCCAAACCCCCCCCAACCATTGCCAAGGCCACCACAGGCAGGGGTGACTCGGAGGAGGAACAACCTGACCTTGCCCCAGTAGGCAGAAGGAGGTGTGCCCAGTATGCCCTGGCCTTGGCAAAGAGGCAACGCATAGCACATATACTGGCTCAGTAGGAACACTGGGACTGATACCCCCTCCGACACACTCACATAGTAACAGGGATGCCTAACATGACACAACCTGCTTCCAAACATGTACAGGGAGTGTAGTATGTGCATCCGACAGAAGCAGCCCTGCAGCCCCACCTGAGGCATGAATGCCATGTGTTAAGTAATGTAACACCATATACCATATGCACACCTGAGGACCCTGACTAACAGCCACCCTCACCAATCATAAACCACAAAACACAAACCCACCTCATAGGTACCAAAGGGATAGGAACCTAGATGTAATGCTACCCAATGCCAGAAGTATAAACAGCAAGATGTGTGCATTTAAATAAAGAAGAAATGTAGATATCAGTGCAATAGAAAAAGGGTCAAAGCCCACATCAGCACCCTAACACTACCAGGTCACACCTAAACAGTGATGTACAGCTGAAAAAACAGGGAACAAGTACAAAATGAGGGTGACTAGCAATAAATGTCATGGATAACCACCCCCCCTGTTGGTACCACAACAAGAAGAAACATGGATTAGCCATGGACAAATACCAATGGCTAAAACTGCCTACTACTATATAGCTTGCTGCAGACCACTGTCCTAATAGCAGGAACTGCACCGGGCCTATGTTGGAATACAGGAAGATATCAACCCCCCAAAACCCAAAGTATATTGCTTGACTGAAAATACCTACACACCATGGTTCATAGTTAACTACTAGGCTATCTGCCCTACTGCATAAAGCCTACCCTATAATGTCCCATTATAGTGGTAATAAGTGTACAGAATAGATTCGAATATTGTGCCTCTGACATAGTAGTGACACATTATGCCCCCTTAATCGAATAACATGACTGTGCCTCTGTCTGGGGCACAGGAGGACCCGGGGGTAAACCTACAATCTCACATCCAGTTGTCCAGATTTCTTTGAAGAGAGTCAGTGGGGGACTCTGTCTAACATGAACTGGGATTCTTTGCTAGGGGAACCCTCTGATTTTGACTCTGTCCCTCCAGCATGTCCTATACATGTTTGTGCTGAGGTTAAAATTTCTCTCATGGTTCTGGTGGATTTGGATTGTTTGGGGTGGAGCATGTCCACCAAATCCTGATTGGACATGGCCCTTGTATGTCAGGAAAGGGGTCACCTGAGCAGGCGGTATCACTGAATAAAGCGGGAAATTTTTAGCCCGAAGCATATGACATGTGTTGAGACCCTGATCCTTTTGGTAAAAATTTCCCCAGCTGTTGCAAGTGCTGGGTGAGGTACATACCAAATGGGGCTTTGTATTCAATCATGGGCCTGATAAGGGAGAAGAAAGTGGTACAATGACCTCCTTTGATCTGGAAAAACCCCTGATAAGGTGGGCAAGATAGAAAGTCTGTCTAACCACCTTGGCAACATGGGTGTAAAAATGAGGTCACTATCTACATGTCCCCCAGGTGTCTGATTTTTTTCTGTGCTCAGTGGGTTGCTGTCTATGTATTGATTTGTGGGTACTGTGTTCCCCCCAAAAGGGGATGACTACACATCAGTTGCATTCAGTTTCGGGGTGTTTCCCGGCACCAGCTATCTGTCTTTGTGACAGCATTTTTTAAGGATGTGTGCCAGCTGATGTATTCACTATGGTGCCTAGGGTTTCAGTCATCTTCAAACTTTGTCAGCCAAAACCCCCCCATGTTTGCTTTCACATCTGAAAAGTAAATGCCAAATAAGAGGGGGCCCAGGACAGATCCTTTGGGACACCACTTGTGACTGGTTTTGAATCTGACAAGGCACCTGCAATGTCGACTTTATGGGTTCTGTTTCCTAGCCATTTTGCAACCCATCCTGTGACATATGGGTTTTTTATTTCAGCTGTTGAGCTTGTCTATGATGCCTGAGGGGGTATTGTGTCAAAGGCCTTTGGGCCCAAATGCAAGGGGCTGTGTGGACCCCTAGCCCTCATCAATGGCCCCACTGACAGTTTCAAAATAGTCAACCAAGGGGAAAAGGCAGGATCTGCCCTGTACAAAGCTGAACTGGGGGGGATCAAGGGGCTGTAGGTCACCAATGTCTCTGTTTAAGAGCTTTCCCTTAAAGATCTTTTCCCTAGCTTTGCAGCAAGGCTGGTTAAGCTTGTGTGGGTGGTAGTTGCCAGGGTCTGTGGAGGCATCCCTTTTTGGAAATGGGACCACTGTTTGAGCCAGTGTTCAGGTACATATCCTGTAGCAAGGCTAAGGTTAAAAGCATTTGTATATAAGGGTTTAGCTCCTTCTGGAGTTCACATAAGCAACTGGGGAACCATCGGTCCCATTGATGCTGTGTTCTTCTTTGCTTTAGGGTTTTCCCCCATGGACATCTGAGATGACAGTGAGGTTACAAATTTAGCTGTGATAACTATCTTCCTTTGGGGGGGGGAGAAAGTTGGACTGAACCTGTCTGCCAGAATGTTGCCAGTATCTTGGGCACTGAAATATATTTGTTGTGTACCAACCCGAGCATATCTGAGGGTTCCCACCCAGGTTTCTGACATAGCTGAAGAAGGCAAAGGTTATCTCCATTGTCTTTTGGGGATTTGTGTCTCCAAGTTGACCTTGGATGTCTGTATGAGAGAATGTAGCTTTTACTAGTACTGATCACAGCTGCCTTCCCTGTAGGAGATGTAGCCTTTTTGCATTAGTATCCTCCCTCTGTTATACAGTTTGTTTATGGCTGGGGTCCACCAGACAGGCCACTTTCCCCTTTGGGGGAGAGGGGCTTGGTTTTATTTGGGATTGCATGGTCCATGCTTTTTGGAGATGTTGGGAGAAAGCGTTGTGAAGGAGTCACCATTTTTTTGTGGTTTCCACTGGCCCAGTGGGCTTAAAGGGTACCATCTCAGTCTGAAGAAGTGTGAAGTCAGCTTCTGAGATGTTTGTCCCCCATTCTTTGTATTATACTAGCACTGACACAAGTGTAGACAATTTCCCAGAATCCATCAAACAAACTGGACATGTAAAATGTAACACTTCCACAAGAGGGGTAAGCATACTGGATGTGATAATCAGAAATATGTGTACTGGATGTCAAGATGAGACGTGTATCCCTCACTGGTAAGACCAGACCATAGAGTAATCACACTGTAGTTACACATCCCGACCCCAGTCCCTGGCCAGATTACCACAGTGAAACACATGTATAAAGCATAGCTTGCACCCCTACAAACTAATGTGGAATCCATGAAAAGCCCTGTGCAGGTCCAGAATATGGGACACATTGCAGAACATGTTATACAGGCATACCATGAACACAGCCAAGAGTGCTTGGAGTCTGCAGTCACAAACAACAAGACACAATGCCATACACCCAGGCATCTGGCATGCTGGACTCCAGCAATTACTAAACCATTGAAGAGAATGAGGAAGCTACCACATGATAGATCAAACATAAAAAGTGAAGTAATCAGTGATCACTAGTATAATAAAATGTGTCCCACATACAATCCACTAAGGCCAGGCAAAACAAGTAGAATCTGTGAATCCAGTGGCAATGTGACACCTGTCCCAAACACACACACAACAACAACTCACCCCCAAAAAATACAAATGTATGTGACAGATGCAACCAGGTAGCCAAACCGAGCTTTAGCACCCCAAATCAGTACTGTCAAAACTAGTCAGGAGGACAAGGTAACCACATACACCACAAACCCAGTCCCACATAGACCTACAACGACTGTAAACCAAACACATAAACACAAAACATTCCCAGAGGCCCTAATTACAAACACACAACACCAACACAAGCCTCCAAAAGCACCCAATAAAACAACCTCCAGACATAGCACATGTAACACATAGTACACAAAGCTGGTGTGCCAAACAGTCACAGGACAGAAGGAGAAACAACATGCCTGATACAGTTGTAATAGGTGACTCCAAATGAGACATGCTGCTGTTCCAGGGATGGCTTGCACCTGTCACCCATGAGGCCCGGATATTGCCTAAGGCTTTTTCAACCTACAGAGATCCTTTCCTAGGCAAGGCTGAAAAGAAAACCCACCACCATAGAAAACAAAAATGGAAAGAAACAAAAGGGTAATGCTGATCAATGCCAGATTTTAAACCTTAGATGCATGCCCCTGAGGCCCCCCCCAGTATGGAGAACATTGATGTCTGTCCAGTGATAGAAACCTGCTGCAAGCCTTGTGACAGCACACCAGCACTACCAGGTAATACCCATATCATGTGTTATGGCCACAAAAACCCGTAACAAAACATAAAAGGAGGGGGAGTATCCATATTCAGCACAGACACCCATATGCCCCGTTAACTGACAATGCTTATGTCATTGCAGTCCACC
>NW_025055430.1:0-9020 GCF_019279795.1 Protopterus annectens
TGAATTAAAATGAACCTTTTTATGAGGTCTTCAGTAAAGTATATTTTATAACTTATTATTGGGGGACTATATTCCTTCTTTAGCAGTGCCATTCTACAAGATGACATTTAAATCACCCTGCTAGTGTCAAGCAAAAGATCAATTGTGTTTATATACTGTAAATGCTGCTTTCCCAACAGCACAATAGTGAGCAATTTAGTTTAAATCAAAAATCCATATCACTGTGCACCTGGTCAGTGTGTGTATGTGTGTGTGTGTGTGTGTGTGTGGGAGGGGGGGGTTGGGGGATGGGCATATTCAGTAAGTGAGTTGTACTGTATATTTCTTGAATCATATAAATTTTGCGGAACTTTCTTATATGGATAGCATATTGATTTAAAGACCTACAATAGTTATAATGCAGTATGCATCAGAAAAATATTTTAATCTAAAATTGTTAAAGGATTCAGTTACAAACTAATGATTCTATTGGTAAATGCAACCATTTTCTATGTATTTGTAGATTTTCTATGTGCTAAAAAAATGAATAACGAAAATTAATTATTGGTTTGGAGTGAGCAAGATCTATTTATGGTTATATTTAAATATGCTTGCAATTGTTTGAAATAACACTAAACATAGCCTAATATTAAAATGCTGTAAGAATGTAACATGAAATGGGCAATGTACAAAGAGCTGTTTTGTTAAATTAAAATTTATTAAGGAAAGTATCTAAATTTGTGCCACAAGAAACAGTAGGTGTCCTAAATACTTATGCTGGCTTCTGTTAAAGAACACATGCTAAATAAATATATTTAAAAAATAATTGCAGTTTTTGATCATTTAAAAATTCCTCCTTTAAAAAGGTCATAGTTTTTCTTTCTATGGACAAGTGTACTATTCCTAACTTATTGCAGTTTGTTTTTCTTTGAATTCTAATATTTCTTTCATGATTTATCCTTTCCAGCAGAAGCTAAATTTAGAAAGCAGAAATATAGTGTTTCAGGTCAGCCATCACTATACGACATCAGTAGCATACCTCTTAAAAGTCCCTTATTTTGCCTCATATTTTTGCCTTGCCCTTCACAACATTTTTGCTTTTATGAAAAAAAAAAATCTCATAAAAGATTATAATTTATCAATAATACCTTACAGAGAGTTTCATAGCTCTTATTGTTGATGCAAAATCTGCTGTTCTAGTAACATTTCAGGTGGAATAATATTTTAAAATTGTCGCTGATTTTAAGATGTTACCCCACTTTTTTTTTGTTTCGTCCAAAACTCTTGAAGAAAGAGGCTGAGATGTATGGTCAGTTGACCAAGTGGGATATCAGAAGTTGATACAGTGGTCTTAATAAATCCTAGGATTCAAACCTAATCACTGACATAAACTCCCCCTCAGGTCGATCAAATTTAAATGATCATGAGAAAATAAAATTCAGAGGTAGCTATGGCCATAATGTAAAATATCTCATCATCAGCTCATTAGCATATATCTAAATTGCAGTCTAGATAAACTAGCATTGCCAGCCTGATAACAGTAGTGTTTTCCCTGGTACTCCATGCATCGCATTGGCAAAGACATCACCCTTGAGCAAAGCACAAACACACACAGAAACACTGGGGGCCCCGGGGCCCACACACACACACACACACACACACACACACACACACAAAAAATCCTACTTCATGGCCCTATAGACACAGGCCCAAAAAACACAACAAACACACACACACACACACACACACACACACACACACACACACACACTGCACCAAATCTTTATTGAACAATGCACTAACTGCTTCCATAGAAAGTGACTGAGGGGTCCCCGTTGTTTCACGGCATTCACCTTTTCCTCCATCAGTGGAAGTTTAATCTGCAGAGTAAGTTGGAAACCACTTGCGTTTCCATGGGGAAAGCACATGGCTAATTAATAATGACTCCTCCCACTGGACTGCTGTAATAGTAAGCATGCAGCTCTGCCAGTGGGACTGCCTTCTATGTTGAGGTTCCCACTAGTGGGAAACCTTAGAAGTAGGGCAGACTAAGAATCATAAAGCAACATTTGTAGAGTTCAGATTTAAACCATTAATGGAGGAATAATGAAATGAATGGGATTGATTTATAGTGAAAGGAGAGAAAGATGGCATAATAAGAGGTGAAACAAAATGCAAGCAGACCCTTAAAGAACCACTTACATGATTTTTTCTGTTTTACAGTTCTTTTTATCTTGTTCCAGATGCTGGAATCATACTTCAGTATTTTTAATATCATCATTTTATTTATTTTTCTTTTTTTAAATAGGTATGCATGTGCACTCACAGGACATTTCATATTATTTATTAATATTTTGATATATACTTGATGATGTTATCCAGGAATAAATAAGTGTTTATTGTGTTTTTGGTGTGTGTGTGTGTATTTATCTGTAAGGTTATGAAGGCATTCAGTTTTGATTTTAATGCTGATTTTGATTTGCTACTCACATTTGTCATTGTCGTTAAGGTGCTCACCTCCAAGGACAAAGTACCTGGTATGATTATGAGCTATGGACAATGCTTGTGTGGTTTGCACATTCCTTTTATGACTCTGGGATTTCTCCCACCTTCAACAGTAAATAAACAAATACATACATACAGATAATAATATAAAATAATTAAATGCATACAAACATACATATAGGTTCATAGGTTCATAGGTAGGTACTAGGCTATCTGCCCTAGGGCATTGATAAGCCTAGCCAGAATGTGTTGGCCTCCCCAGACTAGATTCCTGAGCCTCTGTCCAGCAGGGCCACAGAAGCGATCCCAGGAGCAAACCTATGATCTCCCATCCACTCATCAAGATTTCTCTTGAAGAGGGTCAATGAGGGGCTCTGCCTAACATGAACTGGGATTCTATTCCAGAGGGCGGGAAGCCTTTGGGATATGAATCTATCCCTCCAGCATGTCCTATTTATTGTTGTGCTAAGGTTTACATCCCTGGAGCATGTAGCTCTAATGGATCTGGTTTTCTTAAGGTGGAGCATGTCCAACAATTCTGGATTTGACATGGCCTTGTACGTCAGGCAGAGATCGCCTCTGAGTAGGCAGTAAGCAACTGAGTAGAGCTGGAGTTTCTTTAGTCGAGTTGCAATGGGCATCTGTTTGAGGCCCACGATCCTCTTGGTGAGGTATTTTTGAGGTCTCTCCAGCTGTTGCAGGTGTCAAGTAAGGTACATCCCAAATGGGGCATTGTACTCAATTATGGGCCTGATGAGCGATGAGTAGAGGGGCCCAATGACCTCTCTTGATCTAGATGTAAACCATTTTGTGATTAGGTGGGCTATATAGAAGGTATTTCTAACCACTTCGGCATTGTGATTGTCAAAGGAGAGGTTACTATCTACTTGGGTCTCCAGATCTCTAATTACTTCTTCCGTAATTAGTGGATTACCTCATATATGGTTGTTTGTGGGCACTTTGTTTTCCCAAAGGGGATGACTATGCATTTTTTTGCTTTAAGCTTGAGGCCATGGTTCTGACACCAGGTTGCTGTCTCTGTAAGGCCCGTTTGTGGGCACTTTGTTTTCCCAAAGGGGATGACTATGCATTTTTTTGCTTTAAGCTTGAGGCCATGGTTCTGACACCAGGTAGCCGTCTCCGTAAGGCCCTTCTGGAGGATGCCTGTGTCAGCTAAAGAGTCGATTATGGCTGTCAGTTTGCAATCATCTGTGAACTTGGTCAGCCACAGTCCTCCTGTGTTTGCCTGTACCTCAGAGAAGTATATACCCAACAAGAGGGGTACCAGGACTGATCTCTGTGGGAAGCCACTTGTAACTGGTTTACAGTCGGACATGGCACCCGCAACTCTGACCATGTGAGTTCTATCCCTGAGCCAGTTTGCAACCCATCTTGTGACATATGGGTTGATATTTAAGCTGGTGAGCTTATTTATGATGCCAGAGTGGGGTATTGTGTCAAAGGCCTTTCAGGGCTAGGTAGGCTGTGTGGACTACCTTTCCCTCATCTAAGGCTTTGGTAACTGTTTTGAAGAAGTCAACTAGGTTTAAGAGGCAAGATCTACCCTTAACCAAGCCAAATTGGGTGAGGTCCAGTGTTTGGAGGTTACCAATGTCTTTGTTTATGAGATCCATGATGATGTGCTCCATAGCCTTTGCAGACCAGGCTAGTCAGGCTTATAGGTGGATAGTTCCCGGGATCCATTGAGGTGCCACCTTTGTGCAGCAGGATCACTGTTGCTGTATGCCAGTCTTTGGGTACATAACCTGTGGTAAGGCTTAGTTGGAACACTGAATTTATGTGAGGGTTTAGTTCATTTTGGAGCTCGTGTAAGATGCAGCCCGGGATACCATCCGGTAACATTGATGCTGCGTTTTTTACTTTGGAGAGGGCTGATTTCACCTGTGTGTCTGTGATGTCTGGGGGACTGTATTCTTCTGTGATAGACACAGGCCCTTTTGTGGGGGGAGGGGGGTAAAGTTTGCACTGAACCTGTCCACCAGGATGTTGGCAATGTCAGTGGGTTCGGTGTATTTTGTGCCATTTTGCACCAGCTCAGAGCAGATCTGAGAGCTGCCACCCAGATTCTTGACAAAGCTAAATAACTGTGATTATCTTTAGGGTCTTTGGCTATTTTTCTTTAGAAGCTAGCCTTGGATGATTTTATGAGGGATCGAAGTTTCTTGCTAGTACTGATCAAGGATGCCTTCCCTTTTTGGGATTTTGCCATGTCATATAATAGTTTCCTCCTTCTGTTGTATAGCTTATTTATGGCCAGGGTCCACCAGACTGGTCTCCTGCTTTTGGAGGAGTACTTGGGATGGCACGATCCATGCATTCTTGTAGATGCTCATAGAGTGCATTTGTAAAGGATTCTGTGGTTTGGGTAGCATTTTCCATTAGCCCGGGGGCTTTGAAACTTTCCATCTCAGTCTTGAGAAGTGTGAAGTTTGCTTTTGAGAAATTTTTCATAGTGGTTTCCTTGGCTGGGGGTGGGGTCGGGATGTGGATGTCCATTGTGATAAGTTCATGGTCTGATCTTACCAATGAGGGATTTATCTCTGGTGTGGAACATCGAGCCCCATGTTGGTGATGTTGAGTCCAATATGTTGCAAAAAAAAGACAGAAAATCCACCCAAGGATGGCCAACCAATGAAACCCACAAGTGTTCCAATTAAAATGTAGCCCTTTAAAACTTCGACTTGAAAATAAAATGAAAAATAAAAAGCTTAAAACTATCCCTTGAAGATATCCGATAAGCACTTTTGACTGTTGTCTTCCTCAGATCGTATAAGACACTAGGGACTTCCATTTCCTTTTATATATGAAATTCTATACTATTTGACCAATCACCATTGGTGAATACTTGGCAACATCCAATCCTATCTTGTTATCTCAAGATTAATTTGTATATAATCAGCTCTATGCTTCTGCTTTTTAGATTAGATGTTCCAGTCCTTCATTTTGATTGGATGTATATTACATTATTGATGATAATGTGAGCAAAGTGAGTATTACTCTTCCATTTTCCTTTAATTCTCAAGACCAATAACAGGTGGCACTGTTCTCAATGATGTAATATCCAAAATAAATAGAAGCATTCATAAACACTCCAAATATTAAATCTTCGAAGAAATTTGTGAATATAACTTTCTATTCATTACAATGCTATGCAGGTATGATGGATCTTTACCTGCATAATCAAAATAATGCCACTTAAAATTATGGAATTACAATAAGTATCCTTCAACTAAATTATATCAAATTTCGAAAAATACAACCTATGCCTGATTCAGATGTTATCTCTAAAATACCAAAGTCTTGCCAAAAGCAGGAAAGTGTGTGGATAGAACAGCAATGCTAACTGTTCACTTTCCAATCTCTTTCAAGCAAAGGCAACATCCAATCCTATCTTGTTATCTCAAAATTAATTTGCATATAATCAACTGTATGCTTCTGTTTCCCGCCTTTATGGAGTATGTAAATTAGATGTTCCATTCCTTCATTTTGATTGAATGTATATTGTGTTATTGATGGTAATGTGAGCAAAGTAAGTATTACTCTTCCATTTTCCTTTAATTCTCAAGACCAATAACAGGTGGCGCTGTTCTAAATGATGTAGTATCCATAAGTAAATAGAAGCATTCATAAACACTCCAAATATTAAATCTTTGAAGAAATTATTTGTGAATATAACTTTCTATTCATTACAATGCTATGGTATGAGTGATCTATACCTGCATAGTCAAAATATTGCCACTTAAATTATGGAGTTACAATAAGTATCCTTCAACTGAATTGTATCACATTTTGAAAAATACAACCAACGCCTGCTTCTCTAAAATACCAGGGTCTTGCCAAAAACAGGAAAGCATGTGGATAGAACAGCAACTGTTCACTTTCTAATCTCTTTCAAGCAAGAGGAAATTACTTCCCTTTTTTAAATATTTTAGTTCTTTCAACAACAGCAAAGACTTTGATTTTGTCACAGAAAGTGGCTTCAACATGGGTTAAACCATTGGTAGCATGATCTTATTTTGCATTTAATCATTAATGTAGGAGTTCATTCCTTTATAGTTAAAAATATATAAAATGTGAGAAAAATGATGTTGTTCGATGCAAGCAGTATAATATCCTTTAACAATGGCTAGAATAAATTTGGCCTTAATCAGGTAAAATTCACTTGTTGTTACTACCATCAGACAAAATTCAAATTACAGGTTTGTCATATAGGTGGCACAATAGTTTTGTTGTTATATACTTCTTCTGTTCTTAAATATGAAAATAACTATCATCATTATATTCTCTTCGTTCCTTAATATATGGATGTATTCCTTTTATTAATAATGATATGAAGAAGATGGTGTTGGCCAATAAGCGGGTAATGAAATGTCCTTTGACAAAAGCTGGAAAATTACTTTGGTCTCAGTCAGATGATGCTCACATAGTATTGTCTTTGTCAATTAACTTTAAAGTTGTAAATTTATAGATGGCACAATGGATTAACTACATTATATAATATATAGTGTATATATAATAATAATAATAATATAATCCTATAATAATAGTGATATTTCAGGGGTATCGGCTACAGGAACCATACCTAAGAGAAATGGTTCACATTTACCACCTAATACCACCTAACCAACATCAGTTCAGAGGACGACTATCAAGTCAAGATCAAAAAAGGAAGAAACCATTCACGGAGAGGAATCATTGGTAGTTAACCTTCCAAACATGATATTACACCATCGGAACTCTCAGTTTTACAAAAAGGTTTAACATTTATCCCTTCATTTAGATCATCTTTACATGAATTTGTCCTGGATATGAAATATTTCAGATGAAATGTCACCTTAAAGCACATTTTTGGAAATCAAACAACAGATAGGACTATATTGAAACCGAGCACTTTTGTTCCAGTTAGACATCCAGCAGTAGATCTATTTGTAAAACTTTGCACTAATGAAGTTGAGAAATTGAGATTAGATCCAGGTACTAGACATTATTGCAATGTCACTTCTGAGGAAAAAACAGCTATCTCAAGTTTACAACATAACCATTTGATCTTACTTAGACCAGCTGATAAAGGAGGTGCAATAGTGATGCTGGATATGTCATGGTATGTGAACAAAATGCTGACGATGTTACAGGATTCCAAAACTTATACTGAAGTTTCTCATTTTGAATTAACTAAAGCAATCAACAGGATCAATTCATATTTACAAGATATGGTATTACATAGACAAATAGAAATGGACTTATATGAGTTCTTAGTTATTTCTAAACCAACTATTCCAATCATCAACGGTCTGCCAAAAATACATAAGAATTTAACAGACCCTCCCCTACATCCAATTATCTCAGGACGGGGATGGGCTACTGAAAATGTATCCCTATATGTAGAGAGGGAATTGAAACAGATCTTGAGTTCCTTCACTTCTGTGCTAAGGGACACTGATGATTTTCTGGAAACATTGAATGAAGCTATGAATTATGTAGTTGATAAAGAAGATTTATTACTGACAACTCTAGGTATAAATAGTCTTTTTACTAGTATTCCAAATGACATTGGTGTTGAGACAGTGAGACAAGTACTTATCAGTAAGATCTCAGCCAGTGAAACTAGAACTATTTGTGATATGCTGGAACTAATATTGGAGAACAACTACTTTACTTATGGTAATAGCTGTTATTTACAAAAATGGGGGGTTGCGATGGGCACCCCCTGTGCAAATAGTTATTCCAATTTAGTTCTAGTAGGTTGGGAACAACACTTTGTCCTTAGTAGGAATAATCCGTGGAAAAAACACATCTTATTCTACGGTCGATTTGTAGACGATTTGTTTATCCTATGGAAAGGAGATGGAGAACAATTTACGAGATTTCATACATACTTGGATCAAACTACTTCGTATCTTACATTCACTTCTGAATATTCTAGATCTAACATCAATTTTTTAGATGTTAGTATCAGTTTGAGTGATCAAGGTTTCCTGAATTCTGATTTATACAGAAAGAATACTTGGAGAAATCATTACTTACATAGAAGTAGCATGCATCCGAGACATGTAACCAAGAACATCATGAAGAATGAAACAAATAGGATTCACAAACGTTGCAATCGAGAAGAAAATAGACTTCTTGCGTAACAACTTGAAGGCCCGTGTCTACAAGGAGAAAGACCTACAATCCAATGGGAACATAAGACAAAATTATGTTGAATCAAATGATACCTTTGTGAGATTATCTCTAACATATAGTTCAGATAATGCTCAGATTACTAAGATAATTAATCAATTTTGGCCAGTGCTTACACAAGATCCACATCTAAAAGCTATAGTTGGAGAGAGACCTAGATTCTGTTTTAAAAACAAGAAAAATATGAAAAGATTATTATGTACCAACATCCAGACACCAAGTACAATAATAGGACGGAAAGGAACAATAAAATGTGGGAATTGTAATATCTGTTTGTGATAGATGAAGCAACCACTTTACACATCCGGGTTTCAGGGGAAAAACCTTAAAACCCC
>NW_025055431.1:0-7388 GCF_019279795.1 Protopterus annectens
GGGCAATCACTCATGCATAGGCGTAGATCATGTGCAATCTAGTAACTCATGACAGAACGTCTGTTGATACGTTGCCTGTGACACATTGCACATGTCTTACCTGGCATTTACCCGGCAGTCATATATGTCAGTGCTATGAAACAGTAGCGGTACACCCACACATACACACCTTCAGTATGTTGTTCCCCATTGGCCCTATGTGTTGGTACTCACCATGGCAATCACACTACTAGGGTAGCATGTGCAAAGGTAACCTGTGAATCGCCTCTATGGTCCAGTTGTGGTTTATGTGAGTCATGTGTCAATGTCACAGTTGCCACATGTATGCAGTCAGCCATCACCCTTGGCAAGGAATGTACAACACATGTGTGGGATGCCACCACACAGCCAATCTGGGGACTGGGCTCTCTGAACCCAGTAATGCCATACCCTGTCAGGTGGCATGTCATATATACTACATCCTGGACAAACGTCAACCCCAATCCCTGCTGCTACTATTGATAATACCTCTGAAGATGTTCCTGATAGTTTTGACCAATTCTTTACTGAGACATTTCAGGCCCTAGCTAGCCATCTACCTCCTAGCTCCCCTGGTCATGAAAGTAGCACCCCTAGAAACCTACTTGCATTCAGTTGCCAACCACTTCACTTCTCCGTACCTTGATTGAAACAGTGAAACCCACTACACTTTCTGCTGATCAACTCCCTGCCGAGTATCTATCAAAATCAGATGATGCTATTGCTTACCCCGTCTCAAAGGTAATCAAACGAACCATGGTAGAATCTAAATTTCCCCCCATTTGGAAAATGTCATATGTAATCCCACTTCACAAAGGAGGCAGCTCTACTGAATTCTCCAATTATAGGCCAATAGCTATACTCTCTCCACTTGCAAAGATTATGGAAACTTTAGTCATAGACAATTCATGCACCACCTAATCCAAAATCGCCTTATGGCAGACACTCAGCATGGCTTCCATCCTCATCACAGCACTACTTCAGGCCTCCTAGCCTTTACTAACACCATAAACCATACTTGCAACACTAATTATATATCCTCAGCCCTCTTTTTGGATCTTTCCAAGGCATACGATATGGTTGATCACCAACTTGTAATCCACACCCTGCAAACATTCTGTCTAGATACTGGAGCCTTCCAATGGTTTCAATCCTACCTGCATGGTCGACAGCAGGCTGGCCTCTGGCAGAACAAACTCTCTAACCTTCTACCTAACACCCTCAGAGTACCACAATGCTCTATACTAGGGCCCTTGCTGTTCTCCATCTTCATTAACGACCTTTATACTGTCATCCCAAAAGTCAGCTGTATCCAATATGCTGAAGACTCTACTCTGATCTGCTCAGCCACATCTCCAGTAGAGTTATGGTCAGCTACACAGACCACCTTTAATACAATAGAAAACTGGCTTTCTGAACATTGTCTGATCCTAAATCCCAAATAAACTAAACTGCTGTTATTTCACCAACACGTAGGTCTACCGCTTTCACCGTTACCATAACATCAACTGATGGCACAATAATCTCCCCTGACCCATCTACTAAACTATTAGGTGTCATCCTAGACAATAATCTCAAATGTGACCTACATGTTAACCAAATTATCAAAGCCATCAATAGAAAACTAGGGTCACTTTACAGAATTAAAGCCTTCCTAGCCCCTCCAGCTAAAGGTGCCATAGCTCGCTCACACCTTGTTTCAACCCTTCTGTATGCATCCCCTCTACTCTCGGATATGAACAAGACTGTCCTTAACAAACACTCAATTTGCTACAACCACATTGCCAGGTTTGCCACTGGGCTGCCTTTTAGGACACATCATTGCACCAATCTAAATCAGCTTGGTTGGCTTGCAATACCCAGCCTAATACAGTATAACCAACTGATTATGGCCTATAAAATCCTCTATAATCCAGACAATATTCCTGCACTTCAAATATTATCACCCCCTATAACAATCCTAGACCGCTTCGATCCTCTAACAAACTACTAATTCAGACTAGCAAATTTAATAACACAACCGGTGATTCTCTTTGCAAACTCTGTAAGTAGATCCTGGAACTCACTTCCAGCTGATATTACCCTACTGTCCACCTTAGGTCAATTTAACACTAGACTCAAACAACATTTGTCACTTAACTGGCTATGTCAATGTATCAAGCCTGGCTAACGAATGTGTAAAATCGGAACCACTTTACTGTGTAATTTAATTTAATCTGACTTGTGCTCAGGACTAACTTTAAACCCTGTGGAACATGTTTAACTTGCTTACTTATGTAATCTCTGTAAATAATCTGTTTGTAATATGTAATGCTGGTATTATGTAATGCTGTATCTGCTACCCTCGGCTTGTCTCCCGGGCCTCCCTGAAATGGACATGCATCCATTTGGACTACCCCGGTCAACAAATGTAGGAAAAATTTAAAAATAAAAAAAATATATTACAGTGACTACAATAAAAGTCAGACATTGACCCCACTGACAGCATGCTGAACACACTGGGGAAACGTGGGGACTCAGAATAGCAGCCTGCCTGGCATCACACACCCCCCAGCTGGCACACAGGCATATGTTCCATGAACAGAGCACATGCCACACATGGCACACATCCCCTGTGCCACCCCTCACAGCCTGTAGGGCTACACAACACACCTGCTACGGGCGTGTCAGGTACCTGTCTTGTGTGCTGCACTGGGGCCCCGCCAACAGGCTGTATCTGGTGAAGGTCACAGTGATATGCCTCGGGGGCACTATGGTCCACCACAGAACACATGCATAAGGTCAGTCAGAGGCATGGACAATACTCACTCATTGACCATGCCAGTATGGCTGCCTGAGACATACCTCCCTGGACTACATGATAGGGAACATAGAATGGATCTCTCAGCATGTGGCACAGGCCAGTATGAGCCTGATGTTGGTTGCCAACATACCCTCACCAGGTATGCTACCACTATATGTGGGAAGGGTGTTGTATGTCTACATTATGCTCAGTCTCCACTGTCATTCATAGGGTATCCACTGGCTGTCAACGGTTTACATGCTAGGAAGCCACAATGATGTGCAAGGGTCATCTTGCACGTGACACCCAGGGGTTATAATGGAAAAGCTCCTTGGTACACACATACTGCCTTATGCTGCAGGACATGGTTTACATAGCCACCTCCATGGGTATCACACAGGTTAGGACACTAACAGTGCTGCTACACAACAACAGCAGTGTACACTGGAAGATGCATCCACCAGACACCGTCCTCAGCATGCTGAACTGAAATGTCTGTGCAGTACCACAGTCATGCCTCATGGCTCACGGGTGTTACGCATCACTGACAGGTTATGCCCCATACCATGCCTGTCACCCCCTACAATGTAACACACATGGATAGGGGTGGTATCCCAAGGTAGCACAGATACACACACCTCCAGGTTGTTGGCACAGCACAAAGCATCAAGGCCTAATCATGTGCAGCTAACAGTGTGTCGGACTGCCATCTGGTTCATAGCCTGTCACACACAACCCTCCCATATACAGGAAGACCACCTATCCTCCATAACAACACTGGCAATATGACAGTCTCAAGAACTGTGTTTATATGGCTGGACTGCATCCAGCCAAACATTGTGTAGCATTACTGTAGCTCAACACCTAGTTGAAGGGTTACAGCATGTGGTCACTGAAATGCAGTGGAATGACATGTTACCACTACCACAACAGGTGGGAACATGCAGCACCTGTACATCGACTACATGTAAATATATGGCCCAGACCAGATGTGTATCCCCTGCTGTAGGTATTTCACCAAACACCCACACTGATAAAACATACCCTGCGACCCTGCACAGTAAGACACAGTCATATTGGTATACATTGCAAATACCATTTATCCACTCGAGGCATGTTCAGACATGGTAACTACTGCAGGTCACAGGTATTTATTTTATGTGTCCCCACATACATCATGTTAAACCATTGCTGGTTTAAATGGCATGCATTGTTATGTACAAAGACCCCCACAAGGTCATACTGTGAAAACAACCACACGTGGCAGTTGTGGGTTACCAAAACATACCTATCTGTACTCTGACAATGGTAATAAACAGTAGCAGAACTATTGGCATTACTAGCCAACTAGCCCCGTTTGGCTGTGCTGATAGTGTGGTGACATCCCTGTGTTTACTGGGGGTATGCAGCATCTGGTGTATTGTAGTATTTGCCAAAGGATCTGTTCTCCACTTGCATTTACACACCTACTACCCCACACACACTTGCTTTGCAGGATTCATTCCCTACCTAACTAGTCATGAACTGAGGGGGCCCATTAGCAAACCTATTATTACTAGATAGTTCTCTTTCTGGCTGTACTTATAGGGTGCTGACAACATCAGTATTTTGAAAGGGTAATGTGCATCAGGTAGTGTGATCTCCTGATTGCCAAAACTAACATGTTTTCATGGAAATGCACACACACAAACTCCCCACACCCAAACACACACATGCCATTTACAGGTTTCAAACTCCTACCTAACTACATTCGATCTGAGAGATGCATTAGCAGAGTCCCTATTCACATTACTGGGTGGTTTTTCCCTGCTGTACTTATAGGGTGCTGACATCATCGTGTTTAAAAAGGGGAATGTGCATCCTGTAGTGTGTTTCCCAGTTGCCAAAGGGACATTTCCTCTCAAAGCCTTTACACAAAAACCCACACACACACTGCATTTGCAGGATTCAAACCCTACCTAACTATTTATGACACTGGGGGAGATGCATTAGCAGAGCACACTATTCATTACTGGGGCTTCTATTCTCCTGTGTATTATAGGGTGCTGACATCATCTGTGTTTAGAGGGTAGATGTGTCTCCTGTCAGGTGTGCATATATAGCATTTGCAGCCACCTTCATCAGATATGCACACACACTGGCAGGTTATTTAACCATTCTTTGAGACCACAGGACCTGTAACACACAACACAACCAGTACAGAACACCACACCCACATCCTGGACACACACCTGCTTCCCTGGGAACAGTGCCAGGATATGCAGGTATTCACATACACCATTCAGTTGTTAACATCAGGTACAGGCATATTGTGTGAGAACTCTCAGGCCTCTACCACTTTACCCTACAGCCACTACAATTGGTGGGTCCATGTGCTAGGGCAGAACCACACCCACAGCCACATGGGTGAATACATTGACCTGTCCATCTGCACTGGGCACTCTGTTCCACACCAGAGGTAGACCACCATTGTTGATATCTGACCATACCCACCTTTCCTGGACATCCATATCTCATCTCCCCCAGGCAAGGTTGTCACTGCACACAAACTGTGTTTAGCAAGCAGACTCTACACTTGTGGGGACTGGGGTGGATGACTTCAGAGGACCCATGCTGGAGGACTATCTGGCCACTCAGCATAATCCTTGACAATTGCATGCTATGAGCATGTGTACAGTTTCATTGGTCATGCTATCCCACATACACCCATGACTGCTCCACAACAAGACACCTGTCAGCTGTACACCAGCCATATATGTGCCCTACAACGACAGAGTGACCTAATACATTGCAGAGCTGTAGCCCACAAAAGGGAAAACATCTGTGGACAGTTCTGGGCGGCACTTCATTCACACATACTCATTACAACACAGTGTTGACAGTGGAATCATCCAGAGAAAGCAGATAGGGCTCCTCAGTCTGTTATTGATGGACACCTACTGTCAGGGTCCTCAACAACCCTCTCACAGCACACACAACATGGCTGTGGCTTAGCACATTCAATCCCTGAGACATCCACGGTATATTCATTTGAACTGAAGTATATAATGTAATCTACCCTAACTAGGTTTACTGAGCAGGGACAGTTCTCTAAGTGTTTTGTGGATCATGGGTACAAATAATTTTAAAATCACATTTGTTTCTGTTTGCCTTGATCTAACTAAACTAATACTTTGTTCATCCCATGTCTAGTGGCATCCCTTGGAGTTGCCATACCAATTTCTACTCTCTAAGAGTCTCCCAGTCTCTCTCCAACTATTTTAGTTAGGGTAGTATTACATTATATACTTCAATTCAAATGTTTAAATTTTTTAAACACTGCTCTATGATGGAAATATTTTTCTTATATATATTTTTCATTCACAATGTTTTAGCTATTGCCATTTTGAGGCAATTTATTACACTTTTAACAACAGGGCTACTCAGCTTTCTGTAAAGTTTTAGAGGCTACATTTGGATGTTTAACAACACTTTATTCCATTCTGTATATACATTTACTCAAATCTTGCAAGACTGTGAGTTAAATCAACATAAGTACCTTTTGCACTGTTGCACTTAAACATGAAGTTTTTTTTTATTTAAATGCATTAACAACTGTTTGTAATCAATTATTCAATTTTCACAGTTTAATCAATGTTTGGCCTATTAGATGGAATATATAAACAACATGGCCACACAGCTAACATATCTTGAAACCTAGATTCTCACAACCTTGTTTTTTTTGTCAAAATGAGAAATTGTTCCAGTTCTAAACATCTGTTTTTTGGGACAAACTTTGGGTATTGCAAGGAGAATCTCTATATGAACTCTGCTTTTGGGTAATTATTCCATTTTGGGGGACTTTGATCTGTGTGAGGGCTGAGCAAGTGGTACTTCTGGGTTTTTTCTGAGATATGGCCTAAGTGTGTGAGCATGCCCAGGTCAGCCTTTGCATGGCATGTTGTCTGACATATGCCTCATTTATCAAAGTGTGCGAGCATGCCCAGTGTGAGCTTTCCATATGTTGCACTCTGAAGTCCACCACATATTTGTGTGTGTGAACCACAATATCCACATTTATGATTGTGTGTTGGGTGTCATGTTGTGTACTAACTGGCCAACTGCTTGTGTCTGCCACAACAGGGATTATACTGTGCCTGCAGGGATTGCATGGGATACTTTGCAGACAGTTCTCAACATACTTTCATAATGACCTAAACTGTAGTACCGTATAGTGTACTGGTTGTACTTTCACTGTGGTGGACAGTATCCTGGGCTTTAGTCCTAGACTGCTTGACATCTTCATATTGAGCATAACAGACTGTGTAGGGGCCAGTTGTGCACATATGACCATGTTGCAATATGTTCAGATATGGACTACCTACACCAGGCTCGTCCAACATTGCTAGTGTATTCCACAACATGGGTGGACATTGGCAAACACTAGTGATGTTCCTAGGCCATTTCTGATGTAGTACAGGGTGTGTTTGTCCTTGACACACATTGTAACTGGAGTTTCCATGACATATGTCATGGTTGTATACTGTGCCTCGTCTACCTCTGACATAACAGTGATACCCAGGGTAGCCTACCATCTCCCATATACTCA
>NW_025055432.1:0-7111 GCF_019279795.1 Protopterus annectens
GGGGAATACCCAAGGGCTATCATTGCCAAATGGTGATACAAAAGGGTCCCAGGAATGGGGGCTCCCGGGGGGCAAAAAGGAGGAACAATGTGCCAACCCCAAAAAACCCCCCCCCCCAGGTATCGGCGGGGAAACACAAAAAACACACCAACCCCCCGTCCATCCCACGATAGAAACCCAGGCGGTCAAAGACCACCATGATGCGTGCACAAACAGGGACACGTGTAACGTTGCCCTGACAACCCCCACGGGCCCCGAATAATAGTATGGACATATGCATGTAATGCTGTGAAGGATGTGTGGTAGTCCTCAGTATCACAGAGGTAGGTACACAGATACACTCTAATCAACCGTGACATATGTGCACTCTACACACGATACCTGCAGGAAATACATAGTTCAATCATGTGCCACAGAAATATCCACGAATGAGGACGGGGGATAGACAAGTCTGAATCGGACAAACTATCAACATAGGTGCATAGGTCCATAGGTTCATAGTAGGCTATCCCCAAGGGCATCTATAAGCCTAGCCCATAGTTATGTTGCCTGCCACCCCTTCAGTTTGAAGAAAACTATGCCTATTATATTGCTGTACCTCTGTCAAGCAGTGACACTGAAGTAATCCCTGGGGTATATCTGCAATCTCCCATCCATTGGTCAAGACCTCGAACAAGGCCAGCGAGGTGCTCTGCCTCACATGTACTGGGATGTTGTTCCACAGCATAGTGAGTGTCTGGGTGATGAATCTGTCCTCCAGCACGTTCTATTAATGACCGTGTCAAGGTTTAAGTCACCTGCCCTTGTGGTTCTGAGGATCTAGATTCTTAGGTGAAGCATAGTCATCAAATCTGGGTTCGACATGGCCTTGTATGTCAGGCACAGGTCACCTCTGAGCAAGTGGTATGCGACTGAATAGAGCGGGGTCCTTTCAGTCGGGCAGCATAACACATATTTCCCGAGACCCTGCATCCGTTTGGAAAGAACTGTTGGGGCCTTCCAGCTGCTGCAGGTGTCGGGTCAGATACATTCGAATGGGGGATTGTACTCAATCATAGGTCTAATGAGTGATGAGTACAGGGGGTGATGACCTCCCTGATCTAGATGTGAATCCCTCTGATCAGGTGGGCAATGTAGAAGGTCTACCTAACTACTTTTGCAATTTTGTTGAGCATGGCTGACAACCTGGGTCCCCAGATCCCTGGTAACTCCTCTGTGCTCAGTGGATTGCCACCTATATGGTAGCTAGGGGGAACCTTGTTCTTCCCGAAGGGTATGACTATGCATTTCCGGCATTTAGCTGTAGGCCATGTTTTGGGACCAGTTATCCATATCTGTGAGGCCCTTCTGAAGGATATCTGTGTCAGATGTGTTTCCACTATGGCACCCAGTTCCCCGTCATCTGCAAACATTGTCAGCCATAACCCCCTGTGTTTGCTTGTACTTTGGAAATGTAGATGCCAAAAAAGTGGACCCAGGACTGAGCCCTGTGGGCCCCACCTGTGACCGGCTGTGAGTCTGACAGGGGCCAGCAACTTGACCGTGTGGGTTCTGTCATTTAGCCAGTTTGCAACCCTTTTGCGATGTATGGGTTTACATCAAGCTGATTTTATCAATGATACCTGAGGGGGTATTTTTAAGGCCTTTGCCAGGTCGAGGTAGGCTGTATGGACTCCCTTACCCTCATCAAGGGCCCTTTGGTGACTGTTCCTAAAAAGTCAACCAAGTTTAAAAGGCATGATCTCCCTTTTGACCAAGCCAAACGGGGTTTCCAAAATATGAATCCCCATGCTTTATCTTGAGTTCCTTAATTTTCCCAGGGTCAGTGGAGGCACCACCCTGTGAAGTGGGACTACAGTCGCCTTGAGCCACTACTTGGGTCGTATCCGGGGGAGGCTAAGATTAAACAGCTGTCCTAACTGTGGGTTTAATTCCTCATTGAGGGGGAGTACACAGCTGGGCACCATCTGGTATGGATGCTGTGTTACCCCGGGGGATTTCCCACCTGTGGTTACAGATGTTCTGGGGCTACAATCCTCTGGTAAGATATCTCTCCATGTGGGGTGAGGGAGAAATTTGCCGAACCTGTCAGCCAGTATGTTGGCAATGTGTGTAGGTTCAGTAATCTTCACATCATTCTGAACCCAGTCTGAGCATATCTGGGAGTGTCCTCCCAGGTGTCAACATAGCTAAAGAAGGCCTTATGATTGTTTTTCGAGTCCTTGGTGATTTACTGTCGAATTTGCCCTGGATGATGTCATGAGAGTTTGTAGTTCTTCACATATAATGAGCAAGGGTGTCTTACCTTACAAGGATTCTGCCCCATTTTTGGGGTTTTCCTCCTTTCATTGTAAGCTTGTGTATGGCTGGGGTCCACCAGACTGGCCCTTGGCTTGGTACAAAGAGTCTCAGTTTTTTTGGGATTGCCTGATCCATGCAGTCCTGTAGGTGCTGGTAGAAGGCATATGTAAGTGATTCAGGGGTTTTGAGTAATGTTTACCACTGGCTCAGGGGCCTTAAAGGAGACCACACTAGTGTTTAGAAGTGTGAAGTCGGCTTTGAGAAAGGCATATGTATGGTAACCGGCACCACCCACAGCATTGTATGCCAATAGCAGAAGCTTTTGTGGTTGCCCAAAACCCCCAAATGGAACATTATAGCAATAAACCCCCCAGATGTTTTAATGCTAGATATCCCCCGGCAGGCGTGGTGCGTTCGGGGCCGAGGGACCACACATAGCCGGCTAGGCCAACAGGCACCCCCTAGGGCACCGCCTACTAGGGCACTTTCCCCGTATTTATTTGGTGTAGGTAGACCAGGATGGGGGGGCGGGTGATGTGTGGGGGGACCATGGAGTCCTTTTGCCTAGGGCACCACTTTACCCCGGCCCCCTTTTTAAAAAACAGTACCCCCACCCAGGCGGGTCATTGCTAGTATGCCATATCATCTATGGAAAGAAACCATATATTCCCAGACATAATGGCACAGCATAATGCCTGTCCGCCAGCAGACATCGGCACCCGCGGCGGGGGGGCGTACCCCGATGTCCGTTTGTGACACTGTCCCCTATGTGAAACAAAGTCAACATAGCGATCAATACTAAACAGCGACGGGAGCCCGATGTCCCGTTGCTGAGCTGTTCAACCTGTTCCGCCATGTTAAATGTGTGTAGCAGGCGGGACGCCCCAAACTAACAACGGACATGTCCCTGGCTCAGTGAAAGCCATCCAATGTTAAACCCATGTAATATAGCGAGACAGGTTATAAATACGAGGTTTAGTAATGGAAATAGGTCCGTCGACCAGGGTGCAATTTCTATAACAAGATCTACCACACCGCCAATCAGCGCACGGTTAGGAATAATGGGGGGATGGTATCATAGACACGGACAAACCATGCCCATGTGACTCGTCTGACATTCAAAGGTCAGGGCAGTTCCGTACACTAGGCGGACAAGCCAAACCCAAAGCACCACAGCAACACCCTGTCAATCGAAGGCCTGTATTTTGGGGGTATAAACCCTGTGATCTGAATATCCCCGGTCACGACATATGCATCCTCGGCCATGAGCGGGGGGGAATAAGGAATGTTTAACATGTAGTACCGCACCTTTCCCAGCAGGAGAATGGGTGCCAGTGACGTGGGTGGGTGCGGGGGGGGGGGTATGTAAATTTAGCTAAGTACCATGGGTATGCATATAAATGAGACAGAACAGCTAACGTGTAGTGGTCACAGTAACCGGCAAACATGAATGCAGTCCCGTTTGAATTACGACTATAGAACATATAAATGTGAGCGGGTAATCGTCCATGCCGAAAGACACATGTGTAAAGGTGAAAGTGCGTTCCACGTCCGTAAACCCGGATCAGAGATATGTTCCCGGGGAAAGTCACAACTAAAAAGACCACAACCACAAAACCCAGTAAACATATGTAAACAGAATACGGATATGCATGCCTGCGTAACCCACAATTAGGAAATGAAAGGGGGTGTGTGGGGATCCGCTCACAGCGGGGAAAGTTAAGGCTGTGTCCCCACGTCAATTATACATGTCTAAAAACCCTGTCAGCCTCTGAAAGTATGGAATGGGGAATGCCATGTAAAGTACCATTAGAAATAGTGAAACACATGCTATGTGATAAGACAAACATAGAATGTGGATAGAATAATGTGTGTTAGTAGTATGGATTGACGGTTATGCATCTGTAAACCCACTTGTCAGAAGGTGCCCACGAATTGTGTTCAGTTGGCTCACACTTGTTGACGGGCTAGGCTAGCTGGATATATGTCCAGTGTCAGCAGAGGCCCGCGGAGAAATGCCCCACACACAATAATAGCACAACATACCAAAGTACTTTTTGAAACCCAAAAAAAGAACAACAATAGAAAGTGTCCTGAAAGGACGGGTTTTACACAGATCCCAGGACAGAGAAATATATGGCCAGTGGAAGCACGTCACAATTACGGGATCAGGTCCCTATAGAAGCAAGAAGGTCTCACATGAAACCCCCCGGCCAGATAGACACAGGTCAATGTAACACACAGCAAGATTAAGGGCCAACCAGCCGTCACCATGCCAGAACCTGTACAGTGGAAAGGTATGGCATGGTAATGTGTGTACACAGGTAATCCACAGACAGTAACAAAGCAAGGTATGAACAGGGGTTCACATGTATATATGTACACACAGCAGTCCGCCGATATATATGGACATAGATTTGTCACTTTAAAACAAGATGTAAACAATACAGTTTATTCCATATCATATTGATATAGTTATAATACAGTCATATTTATTTTAACATTGTGACTCTTATTTACATTCATATTTATACAAAATATGCATTTAATTGTACTTATTTATTCCATGATTTGGAACTTAATGCAACAATTATACACATTAATATACAATATCATTTTCAACACACTACATTCTAAGGTTTACTCACAACAATTATCAACTATGTTTCAATATACTGATTGTATTACCAATATTTATTTATATTAACACATTGTTGTTGTATTAATGTTTCCATTAAGTAATGTATGCAACACTGTTTTTATATGTCACTTTATCATTAGACTTGGAGCACTGTCCACTTAACTATGAGCAAGTTTATTGATTATTGTTTTAAACTGACTCTGAAGGAAGTATATAAGGGACGACTATCTAATGTATTTTCTCTGGATGCCCCATGTTAGTGGGTGAAAGCTCAGTATCTTTGACTGTGGAGTGTATCGTTTATGTCATTGTCTGTTTTGGTCTGGTTTATGTTCAAGAATGTCTTTTATGAAGATGACCAGGACTCAAGGTTTGCTGTATTTCCGCTTACTGGCACATGGATATAGATAGGCCAAGTAATAGATAATATGGGTAGTCAAACAGACATCCACGATTGAGGAACATACAGCATCAGTCAAAACCACTGGCCAGATGGTGACAGTCCAACAAGTTCTACACTTTACATATGCACACTGGTGTCCATTGTAGGACTCCAAAAATTGATCCGTTCGCAATATCAACCAGCTGCGATCGACCCAGAAGAAATGACAGCCGTGACTACGGCACAGCTAGACATATGCACCACCAGTGTGTTTAAGGTTGATGACAAGTGGACAAGTGTCCATGAAATGCAGGACATATGAACAGAAATCCCCAGATTGTCGAGTCCATAGAAGTGCGTCCACATCCCAGTCCCACACACATGAAGGATGTGTAATGTGTACCGTCGAGGGTTGCAGCCATGGGATCCTGGGTATGCAGAAATGCGGGCTGGTGTTGTTTGGCAGATAATCCTTTGGGCCGCCCGTGGGAGGATGTGGGTATAGCACATGCCTTACTCCCCACTAATGATGCAAAGCATCCCCCGGATAATGCTGAAAGCAGGTGTGAAATGTGTACAGCCCTATATCAGTGTCCAGTAGGCAATTCCATGGATGGACAAGCGTCGACCAAGATGGCACCCATAACTGGAAACCTGGTGGAATTACACAGCTGCAGTAAGGCATAGCACAGGAAATACAGATAGGGACTACATTAGACATTCCCCATACAAAGTCAGACCATCGTGCAAATACCGGCGTACACAGCTCTCAATCTGCCATCACCAAAATGGGGATCACTCGCTTCCATAATGCGGAACAAATGGGCGACCTGTGGAACACATACTAATGGCTCACTAACAACTTCAACTAGGAAGGTCATAGGATGGTTAAACTATGGCGTTCCCACTTATAAAGAAGATCCTTTAATGAATTAATATGATTAATTTCAATTGACCATGGAATACACCTAATCAACAAAAATAACCGCTGGCACCTTTTGGCCCCAATCCAAAAACACATAGGTAGATGAAACAGTCAACGTAGAAATTGTCCAGGACAGTGCCCAAATGGTATAAAAGGTTCCTTTATATACAAGTAAGGCTTTCACCCGTAGGCTCCGTCAGAAAACATAACATAAAAGCATCCAGGCTTTAAATATCCCTCCTTACACTTTCATTGGTCAATTTCTCATCAAACAATGAACAATTTAAACCCCAGCATATAAAGGCAGGCGCAATGTTAACACACACATATATTAACATCTTTAAAAACATCCTATTAAAACATGTATTATATGAAATTGTACTATGCCTAATTCTCATCAATTATAAATCTAACAATATATATAGAAAATATGTATATTATATCAATGTAAAACAGTGGTAAACAACTGAAAGAGTGGACTAATAGGTGTTAAAAAGTATAGCTGTACCTAAACTACATTCCTGTTATTTGGGTTTAAGCCACCTGCTTCTCAAAAAGGCTTAATCTGTGCTTCATCATTCAGCCCTGGTGTGGTCAACTCTCCACCTAATAATCCATCTCAATCCGCATTCTAAAGTATAGTTGATAAGGTCCCCCTCTGGGATTAAAATCTAGCCTTTAAAACACTGAATGTAAAAGTATGCCTTGTGATGTGCTCATAGCGGCCCTGGCATAGCCAACCGGCTGCCTGGTGCCCCCGGGGACCTTTTTAAAGCAGAGGTCCCAAAACCCTTTTTCAATCCCGCATTTCTAAAGGGATTTAAATTGATTTAAGGTTCCCCACCTCCGTGGATTAAAAACG
>NW_025055433.1:0-8270 GCF_019279795.1 Protopterus annectens
TGCTGTATTATCAAGTAATCAATCAGTTTTGGAATAGATTCTTTAACTGTTATAGACATTAGATCTATTCTATCAATGAGATGTTGTCTAAAGATCTGAACCTCTAACCAGCAAGTTTCTCTGATCAAATTCTTGACTTTTAGAAATCTAGATTTTAACTTTATTATCAGATATCAAGCTAGTGCAATTACTTTCGTTAATATCTATTTCAATAGGCTCCTTAGAAGTAGATGGCCACTGTATACCCTGGAGTACTCAATTATAGGAATGTAATAAATTCAGACCTATACTTGGGTGCATGGTCTGGATTCTGATAAATAATGTGTGTTAATGGGTGTGGTTATGTTTTAGGGGTGTAATGGGGTGAAGTACAATTTAACTGCTTAGCCCACAACCTTGGAGTTCTTTTATAATCCATATTTTTATGTGGCTAAGGAGATTTTCTTGAAGTGCATACTAATTAGCTCAATAGTGCTATTTTCGGCATGATAGATTATTAATAAGAGTAATAACACTAATGGAGGATAATATATAAATTAAAGTCTGGAAAATACATAGGATAGCCTTAATTTATGTACTGGCCACATTCACAGTTATATTAGGTTGCCCATAAAGGGGAATTTAACATTCGTGTATTTGGTTTCTTGATGGATTTATTTTTTGTAGATTGAAAGTATTATTGATTGTATTAAGTATAAAATCTTGGGGAATATTATCATTTTAATAATTGTAAGTCTCTCCTCCATAGTAAAAACATATTATTCCAGGTATTAAAAGATTTTGTATATTAAGAAAACAGGTATTATAGTTATTATATATAATAGATTTAATATCTTTAGATAGTATTATACCTAAATAAGTTATCTGACCTGAGTTGGGTACATATTTAGTAAAATCACTAATGAGTATTTTCGTGTATATATAGAGTGATATTTAGTTTTTCTTCATTGAACCGTAAACCAGAAATACTTTTTAAATTCATCATTTATCAAATAAAGACTGCATAGAAGAATTAGATCACCGCACTTTGATGTAATTAGAACATCATCTGCAAAAGTTGAATTTTTGATGTTGTATTTTCTTCCTTCAAAACCCTCTATGTCAGTACTGTTTTCTAATCAAATTAGCCCAAGAATCCATTACTAAAGTGAATAATAGTGGAGAAAGTGGACATCCTTGCTTTGCCTTTAAGAATGGGTATTTTTGTAGAAACATATGTTCCTACCAACAATATAAGCCAGCGTTCCTTTGTATAAATGCTCAATTAAATTTCAAATGCATCAGAGAAATTTGTGCATTTTCAGTAGGTAAACAGATAGTCCAACTTACTATGAATCCAAATGCTGAACCTATAATCCAAGACCCCAATAAGTGTTAAATCTTTCTTTTTCCTATTTACAAAATCAATTAATATTTAAAGTTCTTCTTATATTATCAAAAGTATTTCTATTTAATGAAGCCGTCTGATCTATGTCTATAATGCAAGGGATAATTGTCTTCAATCTATCAGCAAAAATACCAAACATTTTATAATCAACATTAAGTAATGAGATGGGTCGATATGAAGAACATCTAGTTGGATCTTTATTAGGTTTTAAAATTGGTGAAATAAATGTATATTGCCAAGATGGGGGGGTTATTAACTCAGTTTGGGCCAAATAAAAACCTTATGTATTAATGAATATGTAGTTTTAGAAAGGATTTTATATATCTCTGGTATAATACCATCATTACCCGGTGCTTTGTTTGATTTAAGCTTATTTATTTGTGTAATAACTTCTGTATATGAAATACTCTTGTCCAATAGTTTAATCTGTTGTTTATTAAGCTTTTTATTCATGTTTGTGGTTATAAACTCCTTTATTTTATCTTTAGGTTCCATGTTAATGTTGTTATGGTTAATCTTGTGAAAGTGATTTCTAAATTCATCCAGTATTTCTGGTATACTAGAAACATTCTTCTTTTCCTTAGAGAAAAGATTTCTTTGATATGGTTTTGTTTATTCAATCTTTTTGTTTTATTTTTAAGTCTATGTAAGTATTTGGGGCTTATTGAATAAGACAAAAACTTGTATATTATTAAAGTTATTTTAACTTTATGAGTTAAAATTTCTTTGTATTTCTCATTTAGTTTGTTTATTTCTTCAATAACTTTCTTGTCCATAATATTTTCTTTATTATTATGTTTATAAGAGTCTAGTTTACTTTGAATATCTAACAATTCCTTATCCCAAGATTTCCTTTTGTTATTATACCATCTGATACTTTGTCCATATGGCATCCCAAACATAGACAATGGAGACTTCAGGAGTATTATTTATGTCTAGAAAATGTTGTACTTCTGAAAGTATATATTCTTTATAGTCTTTTAGCTGAGTTAAGTATGCTGGTATCCTTTTGATCTGAACATTATGAGTATTTTTTATCATGAATTCAAAAACAATTGAGTTATGATCAGATATAGGACATGAAATGATTTTGGAATTAATTAAATCTGTTACCATCTGGTTAGAAATAAAGACCCTATCTATTTTTGAATAAGTTTTGTATCTGTTAGAAAAAAAGTTGTATGGTAATGATTTTGACTCTATCTGATTATTAATATCATTCAAATGATAAGAATTAGCAAAATCATTTAAATGTTTTGCATTAGATGTAATTCTTCTTTTCTTTACAGTGGTAGTATCACTTTCATGTAGTATACAATTAAAATCACCAGCTAAAATAATATCCCCTATAGAGAATGATATGATCTTATCAATATGATGTTTCACTGTATTAATACCAATTCCAGGTATCCAGTATACATTAATTAAAGTGTAAGTCTTCCCATTAATTTGTATTGTAACCATACAAAACATTCCTTTGTCATCCTGATAAGACTTAATGGTTTTAGGAATGGGCATACTTTTATTCCATAAAATAGCCACTCCTCTCTTTCTGAGTGTGCTCTGAACTAACCAATACTGCATATTGTTTAGTGGCTAGTTTATCAATATCTTTTTCAAGAGATGGGTTTCTTGCAGGAAGACTAGATTGGCCTTGTGTAGATTAATGTATCTTATTAGGCTTGCCCTTTTACACGGATTATTCAATCCATTAATGTTTAAAGAAATTCCTTTTAAAGATGTCATTTGGCATTTTAAAACTCAAGAATCTTATGATCAAATAACAAATAACAAGATAAATAATGTTACATCTCCTCTTTAGGTGTACCTTTAAATATAGCTGTATTTATTAAATCTCTTATGGGATTTTGTATAGGATTCAATTTTGTTTGTAGTGACAATGAGTGTACAAAATATATTGTGGATGTCAAAACTATATACATATAACAATGAACAAGTGAAAATAATGTAAGGATTAAACCTTGCATCCAGCCTGAGTTGAAAACTCCAACTTAGAGCAGTATTTACTACTCAAGTTAACCGCTACCCTAAGCAGCAGTACCTCAGCTACCACCTTATCAATTTAATACTAGTTATATTTAACTGAGGTTAACAGTTTTCAATTCAATTATCTATCAAGACAAAACTACACATTTGGTAAAACAGCATCATATAAACTAAAATAAACTTTTTTTTAAAAACTGTTCATACTACTATATAGATCTATGTAATATATAACACTTGTATTCTAATAGCATTCAAATAATCTTAATGTTAGAAATCAAGAGGAGAGAAAATTATGTTCTAACATTCATTTAAATCAAAAACTTTGGCTAATATGATTCAGACATTACATGCATTAAGATGCATCTATTTTCTGTCAAGTGAATTCTATCAACAGCTTCCAAAAATCTTGAATTGTTTGTATATGAGCATTTACTTAAACTCATTATTGTCAATAGAGTAAAATATTGTATTCATAAAAATTATTATAAATCATATTGCATAGTTATGCAGATTCTCAGAAACACCTTTATTACCTAAAAAAAAAAAAAACCATCACACACAAACACACACACAACACACAACACACACACACACATACATATACACATACACATATATACATAGATACACGCACACACACACACACACACACATATATATATATATATATGATCTCACTGAGTTGTGTGTTAGTAGTGCACTATCCTACTTGCTGTCCCTAGAATAAATCTGTCTGCTTTATACAAAATAATGCACAGCAAACACATATTAGTAACCAGATTTTACAATCATGCTAACCTACTGCTTTAAAATATATCACATGACATTTCTTCCAGAATAGAGTTATAAGATTATTTATGCTTGCCAATCAGATGAATTAAATGAGTTATAGCAAAGTATATGTTTGGGACACAAGTTTTTAACACAGATTATTATGCTACTGGTAAGTAGATTTTCAAAAACATTTAAATAAATGTTTCATTTTCTATGCCTTCTAAAATAAGATATTTACTTGCTACAAGAAACTACATCATCCAAACTCATCATAACTGACATATTTTATGAATAGAGTATTTTTCCTGAATCTGTGGTGTGTCAGTGTGATAACCTTGTCAATGTTTATACTAACTGCTTTCAGTTTCTCTGTGAAAATTCTGTGAGTGAAGCTTTAGGAAGCTCATGGACACTGCATGAGACAGCCCACATCCCAGATTGTCTCCCTTAACATTTTGGCGGGAAACTTATTAAAACTTGTGGCAAACATTCATTTTGTCAATAGAGTAAAATATTGTATTCATAGAAATTATTATAAATCATATTGGATAGTTATGCAGATTCTCAGAAAAAAAAGCCATCACACACACACACACAAACATACATACATACATACATACATACACACACACACACACACACACACACATATATATATATATCTGATCTCACTGAGTTGTGTGTTAGTAGAGCACTATCCTACTTGCTGTCCCTAGAATAAATCTGTCTGCTTTATACAAAATAATGCACAGCAAACACATATTAGTAACCAGATTTTACAATCATGCTAACCTACTGCTTTAAAATATATCACATGACATTTCTTCCAGAATAGAGTTATAAGATTATTTATGCTTGCCAATCAGATGAATTAAATGAGTTATAGCAAAGTATATGTTTGGGACACAAGTTTTTAACACAGATTATTATGCTACTGGTAAGTAGATTTTCAAAAACATTTAAATAAATGTTTCATTTTCTATGCCTTCTAAAATAAGATATTTACTTGCTACAAGAAACTACATCATCCAAACTCATCATAACTGACATATTTTATGAATAGAGTATTTTTCCTGAATCTGTGGTGTGTCAGTGTGATAACCTTGTCAATGTTTATACTAACTGCTTTCAGTTTCTCTGTGAAAATTCTGTGAGTGAAGCTTCTGAGGAAACTCATGGACACTATGCATGAGACAACCCACATCCCAGATTGTCTCCCTTAACATTTTGGCGGGAAACTTATTAAAACTGTGACAAACATTCATTTTGTCAATAGAGTAAAATATTGTATTCATAGAAATTATTATAAATCATATTGGATAGTTATGCAGATTCTCAGAAAAAAAAGCCATCACACACACACACACACACACACAAACATACATACATACATACATACATACACACACACACACACACATATATATATATATCTGATCTCACTGAGTTGTGTGTTAGTAGAGCACTATCCTACTTGCTGTCCCTAGAATAAATCTGTCTGCTTTATACAAAATAATGCACAGCAAACATATATTGGTAACCAGATTTTACAATCATGCTAACCTACTGCTTTAAAATATATCACATGACATTTCTTCCAGAATAGAGTTATAAGATTATTTATGTTTGTCAATCAGATGAATTAAATGAGTTATAGTAAAGTATATGTTTGGAACACAAAAACACAGATTATTATGCTGCTGTTAAGTAGATTTTCAAAAACATTTAAATAAATGTTTCATTTTTTATGCCTTCTAAAATAAGACATTTACTTACTACAAGAAACTACATCATTTAAACTCATTATAACTGACATATTTTATGAACAGAGTATTTTTCCTGAATCTGTGGTGTGTCAGTGTGATAACCTTGTCAATGTTTATACTAACTGCTTTCAGTTTCTCTGTGAGAATTCTGTGATTTGAAGATTCTGAGGTAACTCAAGGACATTGTGCATAAGACAGCCCACATCCCAGATTGTCTCTCAACATTTTGGCGGGAAACTTATTAAAAACTAGTGACAAACATTCATTTAGCAGTGTAAATGCATTTCAACATGACAGAACCTCCACAATGTATTCCACAGATCATCACAGCCTCTATGCAAGTGAAATTAAACTCAAAATTACCAACAAGCAATAAAACTCAGCATTCTTCTCCCAACTCAATTTTCATACAAATCCTATTATTCACTGTGCCCACACAGTCTAAAGCATTTCTATATATTAATAAAGAAAAGAAAAAGAGAGTAGAAAATAAAAGGGAGTGAGGCAGAAATAAAAAAATGTAAGAGAAAGCTGTAAGAAGTATATACAATGGAATGTTACTTACTGTTTATATTAATAGAGTTAAAAATAAAACATATTATTTACTCTTATTTAATTCTGATTATTATTAGTTAAAGCATGACAGATTATTTACAAACAAGCATAAGCAGTATAATCAAGAAAGTATAATTAGAAATAGCATTTGAAGAACTTATAAACTTTTACAAGAAATAAATATGTTATTATTCTATTAATGATATTTTCATTACTGTTCTCTCCTGCCCTCCCCACCCTTTACCCACTACATAATCTAAATAGAATGTCATTGTTTAAACAAAGAAAATAATAAAAGAAGAAGGAAAAAAAGGTAAAGATAAAAATGTATCAAATTACTAACCTTACTTTTTCAGAAAGAAAAACAAATCGAGTCACAGCCTGCCATTAAATCCTCAGGCATTTTGACTGGTTATGAAACAAAACATTTCTTTGCTCATAGAGAATAACTTTGATTAAATCTTTTCCAAAATATTTGTGGCTTTCTGGAAATGCAGGAACTATATTCAAAAGATTAATAATGAACTAAAATGATGAGAGAGAAAAAACATATAACAAATCATTTGTTTTTAGTCTCTTCTTCTCTGAAGTCTTCCAGGAAGCTACAGTAGCCAATCTCTTTAATGAAGAACTAGCCCATTCCATTTCTTCTATTTTATCGAAAATCCTATTTTCTTTGACAAACAGTAAAGCAGAGTCTAAATCATCAAGACCTTAGGACCATCAGGAAGGAAGATTTTAAGCTTGGCAGGAAACAGAAGGTATGTTTTAAACTGTGTTTTTAAGCTCCCTTATTAGTGGCAGAAAAACTTTCTTTTAGCAATTACCATGGAAGAATAGTCATTGTCAAAAGCACAGTTGTCTCATTAAACTTAACAGGAGCTTTAGCCCAAGCAGATTTAAGAACCATCTCTTTATCAAAGATGATAGAAATCTAACTATAACTGATCTAGGATAGTTTTTGTTAGAGTTAGTATTAGCTATAGATCTATGTGCTCTTCGATACCAAAAGAGAATGCTTCTGGTAAATCTAAAGTTTTAGGAGCCATGTTGTTAAAAAGAAGTAATATTGTTACCTTCAATATTTTCTGGCAGTCCAAAAATCCTAATGTTATTGTGCCTAGATCTATTTTCCAGGTCATCCAGCTTTGTTTGTAAATGTGTATTTTGTTTCAGCAGAAACTCAATGTTGATTTCCTGTTCTTGTATTTTATTTTCCATGTCATTCACAGCTTCTTCTATGCCTGTCATCTGGATCTTCTGTTGTTGCAGGTCCATATGTAACAAGTCTATTTGTTTTGTAGTTTTTTCTATGAAAGTGTCTATTTTAGTATCCATTTTATCCATCTTAGCAGTAAGTTGCTGGACTATAATTATCAGAGACTGAAGTTCTTTCTTGATGCTGGAGTCTTGAGAATTTGTCTTACTGGAACTCATTTCAGACTGATAAACTGACAGGAAAATTTCCAAAGTAATTTCTGACAGGAATATTATTAAGATTTCCTTTCTTTTTTAGATATAGTTCAAGAACTATATAAAACAAACATATTTAGAAAGAAAATTACTTCAAGAATTAATTTTTTAAGTATCCTGTGTTCATCCTTGGCCACGCCCTTCAACAACTGTTTTTGATAATTCCCGAACACAAAATCATTTGGCACAACTATTCAGGCAACAAAGTACAAAGGGTTTTCACCAAGCTTAGGGAGCCTAAGCTTCAGCAAGGAGGATAAGATATCCAGTAGAGGTACTACAAATATTTTGGAAATTTACTACAAAAT
>NW_025055434.1:0-3746 GCF_019279795.1 Protopterus annectens
ATATTTTTTTAAAATTTTGAAAAATTTTTTGTTTTTTGTGTTTGGTTTTTAAAAAGGTATTTTTTTTTAATTTATTTGTGTTGTTTTTTGGTTTTGGGTTTTAATGGGGGATAAAATTTATTTATTTATTTTTTATTTTTTTTAAAATTTTTTTTTTAAATAAAATTTCTTTATTTAAGGGAAAAATTTTAAAAACAAAAAATTAAAAATACCAAAAAAAAAAAAAGAAAAAAATATTTTAAAAAAAAATTATAAAAACTTGGTAAAAAATTTTAAAAATAAAAAATAAGACCAGTCTACCTTTTAAAAAAATAAGAAAAAAAAAATAATTCAACAAAAAAAAAAAACAACAAAATGCTTTGGAAAATAAAAAAAAAAAAGAAAGGAAAATGGGGAAAGCCTAAATTTTTAATGATTTTTTGGGTTTTTAAAAGGGGAAATGTTTTTGGAAAATTAAAACCCCTTTTTGGAAATTTTTTAAATAGGATTCCCGAATTATTTTTTTTTGGGGAAGAGTTTAAAGCAAAAAATTTGAAAGGATAAGTAAAAGGGAAAAGAAATTAGTGTTATAGTTTAAAAAGGGGCAATTTGGGTTATGGGGGGGTAAAAATTTTGAGTTTAGCCAGAAGTTTCAATTAAAAGTTGGGGGTTTAAAATTTCCATAACCAAAGAGAGTTTCAATTTGGTTTTTGTTAGAATTTCTTAGGTTAATTGGAGGGATAAAGAGGATTTAAAAAGTCAGGATAGTTCCCCTTTTTTGGGGGAATGGTTTATAGTATTAGGTCAATTTTTTTTCAGTTTGAAAGGGAAGTTGTAGAGAGGGGGTCAAGGTTATTTAAGGAGTTTAGTAAAAGGTTGAAGAACAGAGTTGTTGAGAAAGGTGGTAAAATTTGGAGAATATTTTGGAGGTGAAAAAGTTTAGTTTTTCTTGAAGAGGATGATGGGCCCGTAAAAGTTAAAGATTATTTTGGGGTTTGGTGATTAGGTGGGAGAGGGTTTTGCTAACTGGAAAAATTTTGAAAGGGCCTTTTTCGGGTTTTTTTTAAAAGGGGTACAAAAAACTCCAAAAAAATATTATAGTTTTTTATTTCCCATTGCGTGAAAAAAAAACTAAACCTTTTGGAAATTGTTTAAAAAGAGGATTCCAATATTAGAAAAGATGTATTTTTAAAATTAAACATCAAGAAATTTTTAGAATGAAAAAAAGAAAAAATGTTGCTATGGAAATTTTAAAAGGGGTTCCCGTTACAAGTATTTTTGAAATATTGAAGTTGTTGGAATCAATTCCAATAATTGGGGGAAAAAAATTTCCCGTCTGATAAAGGGTTTCCCCCTTATAAGGTATAGCAAATTTCCAATTTATAGTTTTCTTTTGATCCATTAAAATTTTTTTTTACTTTTTGAAACTTGTTAAAATAATTTTAAAAAGGTTGAGTGAGAGGGGATTGTATTAGGTATTAAAATATTAATACAAAAAATAATTTCTTAGTTAGGACCCAGAAAAATTTGTATAATAAAGAGTTATAAACAAATGTAAAGGTTTTTATTTTGGAGTTAGTAAATTTTTTCTTAGTTTGGCAGCGGGGAAAATTTTAGGATTAAACGGGTTGCAACCACCCCTTTTTAGTAAGTTAAACCTTTTTTTATCCTTGGGGAAAATTTTTTTACCTAACCAGTTTGAGAAAATGAAAAGTTGATATTGGGATTTTTTTTTCAATATTTAAACCCAGAAAGGGGTTTAAATTTGGGTTATTTAGAAAAGGATTAGGGCAAAGGGTTGGGGTATATTTTTAAGAAAATTATAGGATTTTTAAGAAATAGAGTTTATTTTTCAGGAAATTATGAGTGGAAGTTAAATTCTATTAAAAGGAATTGTTTAAAGAAGAGGGAAGGATTTTTATTTTAATTTGGTTGGTTTTATAGGAAAGAAGGTTTTTTAGAAAAATTAAAGTAATAGAATTTAACCTTTTGATAAGTTAGGCCATTAAAATAAGAGTTAAAAAGTATTAGTTAAAGGTGTATCATGTTTAAAAGGAAATTATAAAAATTTTGATGGGTATTTAGTTTGCAGATAGAGGGACTAAGGTTTTAATGATATAAATTTAAGAGAAAAGAAAATTTGGGTGGGTTTTTTTTTAAAGGGAATGGAGATTGGGAGAGGGATTAAATTTGCCAAAAAAAGTTTGTTTAAAGGGGGATTGGTAACAGTAGAACCGGGTAATTTGGGAGGGGGGAACCCTGAAAGGGGGGAATAGGGAGGAAAGACAGAAAAAGGGGATAGGGATACAAGGAAAAAAGGGAAAAAAGAAGAGAAATGGGGAAAGGTGAGTTAAAAATTTTAATAGAGTTTAAAAAAAAAAGTAAAAAGGAAGAGTAACTGTGGAAAAAGGCAAAAATAAAAAACTTAAATAGTTGTTAATGGGAGAAAGAGGATAAGCTAGGTAGTAGTTCAAGGAAAGTGGGAGGAGGTAATGGGGGAAAAGGGGGGAAGGGTAGCTGCAGGCTGCTTGGCTAGTGGCAATCAGTAAACTTAGCGGAATAGATGATTAAAACCTAACACAGCATGATGAAGGTAGACATACTTTCTTGTTATCTGGAGGTAGTGGGAAGCGGGAGAAGACAATGTCCGGGGTTTCCAAGGGTAGTAGGCAGGGAGCACCCTAGTAGAGAATAGTAGAGAGAAACAACCCAGGCCAAAACCACAGGGTCAATCAGGGGATAGCTGGTACAAGAGGAAAAGGGGGGAAAAAAAATTAAAATAAAATATAACATACAGAATCTCAATGCAGAATAAATGCAGAAAAACACAGGTTATACAAGTTGTGAGTAGAGCAAAAAACACATAATGAAATACATATAGTCAAGCTAGGTCAGGCAGTATCAGTATAATGACATTCAAAAGTCATCAGTAAAATGATATACATATAGTCAAGCTAGGTCAGGCAATATCAGCAGGGGAAAAACAACATTTAGGCGTAGTAGATGCTATAGGTAAATGTCATAACAGGCTATTGCAAGCTGTAACAAAAACAACCATAAAGGATAATATAGACAGAGTACACATTTAGTAGCAATAAGTAGGTAAGCTAAAGGGGGGGCCTTAGCAGAGTGGGATCCCAGCCCAGTCTACACAAGTATGGCCACTACAGCTCCACTTAGAGCAGTATAGTTAGACAAGGCACAGAGTAGGTATATGCAATGTAAAACACAAAAATACAGATTAAACAGCTATACATAGACTGTTGGGCAGAACAGTAAACATATTCAGAGAGAGCTTGATTAACAGCAGTCACTAAATGCAGGATAGAACAAACACTAAATATAGCTGGTAGTACAGAGGCTAGCATAGGAGGAAGTCCAGTTAAGAAAACTTGTAGCTAAACGCATTCGCGTTTGCCAAAACAAGTGTAAGCAAAGTTAAAATATATAGAAACTGGCAAACTTGCAGCTAAATGCATTCGCGTTTCCAGAAACGTGTAAAAAATTAAAATATATAGAGACCCCACGAAGGAGCAATCTCACTTCAAAAGTAATAAAAATAGCTAAAAGCATTCCTTTGCATGTAAACCCCATGTACAGAAGCTAAAGCATCAAAACCATACAGTTCCTCGGAAAAGTTTGTAAAATGCATTCGCTTTTCATGAACACCAGATGTACACAAGCTTAAGCATAAAACTATACTGTTCCTCTGAAATGTGAGTGTAATACACAAAACAAACAAATCAATCAAGGGAACATAGAGTTAA
>NW_025055435.1:0-7785 GCF_019279795.1 Protopterus annectens
AAATAAAAGCAGTTTGGGATTCAAAAATAAAAAGTATGCGGGGAAAAAACAATTGTTTTCTTGGATGTTGCAGTGAAACAGATGTGGAAAACTGAGATGAGGAGAGAGGTCAACTGGGCGTTCCCAGACTTGGAAAGCATGTGACAAGGGTCTCAAGCTGATCTGGGCGTTTTCTGCGGTGGTTTGAAATCCAAGAGCATTATTTAGAATTAGTGCAGGCTATGTATAAGACCGTGACTCAATCTGAACAGTGTTCGGCCTCTGAAGGAGTTTCAATGGAGTGGGTGTACATCAGGGTTCAGCTCTGAGCCACTGCATAATTTCATGCTGTTGATAGACTACATTAGCAAAGAGGTTGGAGGGGACAGATCAACAAAGTTGCTGTATGCAGATAATGTGGCAGTACACGCAGACTCTGAGCTAGAACTTCAGCAAAGGGTAGGCGAATGGAATTAAAATCTGAAGGCACATGGGATGAAACTAAGCATAGATAAGATGGTGGTAATGGCAGTAAACTGGGGAAATCAGAAGAAGCTGAGAACAGAGATAGCTGGGAAGATTGTGGAACAGTAAACAGCTTCAAGTATCTGGGAGGGGTGGTTGAGGAGAAGGGTAGTCTGAATGAAAAGTCAAAGCTAGAATCAGAGGGCTGAAATAGCTGGCATAGGTGGCCCAGGTGTAGTCTATGACAGAAGAATGCCAAAAAGAAGCTGGTAAGAAAGTGTACAAGACAGTGGTGTGACCAGTACTACTGTATGGTACAGAAACCTGGTTATTAAAGGCAGAACAGTTGAAGCGGTGATGGAAATAAAGTGCCTGAGAAAGGTGACAGGATGCGCACTGTGGGACAGACAAAGAAATGAGGACATAAGAGCAGAAGTCAAAGTAGCTCCAGTTGCAGAAAGGATCAAAGAGAACAGATTACAGTGGTTTGGGCATATTTGTAGAAAAGCAGAAGACAATCTGGTGAGGAAGATCTGAGTCAGACAGGAGGAAGGTAAGAGGAAGCAAGGACGCCCAGCAAAAGGTGGATGGATTGTGTGAAAGACGATCAGCAAAAGTCAGGCATGAGTGCTGAGGAAGGCAGGAATGTGGCACTGAATTGAGAGAGTTGGTGACAGTTAACATGATACCTCAACCCCATGTAGAAAAAATGGGAAAAGGGGGGCTGATGATATTGATGAGGGAATCATCAAAGAGCAGTGAATAAAATGAAAAGAAAAACTAATAATCCAGATCCTGGAATAAGGCAGAGCATCTTTAAGATCAGAGATGCAGGAATACAATATAAAGCAGGTGATCTCAGAGTTAGTAGAGATAACTAGCAGCGGTTGTGGAAGCATGGAGGAGTTCTGGAGGTTGACGCCCCATAAAAACACTGTTTGATATGCTGCATGTTCCAGTAAGTAACCTTAGAGCATGCACAAATGTGTCATAACCTTATGTAATTTGATATTACTGTGTTGCATTAACAATGTCAGTGTAAACTCAAATTGACATTACATACTAGAACTGTATATATATATATATATATATATATATATATATATATGTATGTATATATATATATATATATGGGTCTACCCTGACATGATGCGACAGCTCATATGATCGACACTCATTTGGTCGACGATTCCGTTGGTCGACAAGCAGATTTCAAGTTCATATAGGTTCATACTAGGCTATCTGCCTAGAGGGCATTTATAATACCTAGCCCAAAGTTTATTATTTCACCACCTTAGGTTGAAGAATACTATGCCCATTATTTGCATTTTCTCTGTCCAGCATTGACACAGAGATGATCCCGGGGGTGAAGCCTCAAGTCTCCATCCACTGGTCAAGATTCCTCTTAGACAGAATAGCAGTGCTCTGCCTCCCACATGGACTGGGATTCTGTTCCACAACAAAGTCTCTGGGTGATGAATCTGTATCTCCATACGTCCTATTTATATCGTGTTAAGTTTAAGTCTCTTGCTCTTGTGGTTCTAGTGGATTTGGATTTTTTTGAGGTGGAGCATGTCCATTAATTCGGGTGGTTGTGGCCTTGTATATCGAGCACAGGTCCGCCTCCATTGAGCGGTGTCGACTGAACAGAGCTGGAGTTCCGCCAATTCGGGCAGCATATGACATATTTTGAGACCCTTTATCCTTTTGGTGAGGAACTTTTGGGGTCTTTCAATTTACTGCCAGGTGTCGGGTAAAGATACATTCCGAATGGGGCATTGTACTCAATCATTGGTCTGATAAGTGAAGAGTACAGAACAATGACCTCCCTTGATCTGGATGAATCCTTCATGGCAGTCAGGTGGGTAATGTAGAAAGGTCTTCCTAACCCACTTTAGGCGTGGTTTCAAAAGGTTACTGTCAACCTGGGTCCCAGATCTGAGATAACCTCTACTGTGTAGTGGATACCACCCATATGGTAGCTTGGGTAACCTGTTTTCCCGAAGGGTATGACTATACATTTTTTGGTGTTTAGCTTAAGGCCATGGGTCTGGCACCAGTTCTCCATTTCTATGAGACCCCTCTGAAGGATATCTGTGTCTGATGTATTTTCAACTATGGCGTGATTTGGGGTCATCTGCAAGCTTTGTCATGTAATCCTCCTATGTTTGCCTGTACTTCTGAAAAGTAGATGCCGAACAAGAGGGGGCCCAGGACTGAGCCCTGTGGGACACCGCTTGTGACTGGCTTGGAGTCTGACATGGCGCCAGCAACTCTGACCCTGTGGGTTCTGTCCTTTAGCCAGTTTGCAACCCATCTTGTGTGTGTGGGTTTTTACATTTAAGCTGGTGAGTTTTTCTATGATACCAGTGGGGTATTGTGTGACTTTGCAAGGTCAAGGTAGGCTGTGTGGACTGCCCACCTCATCAATAGCTTTGGAGACTGTTTTGAAAAATCGACCAAGTTTAAAAGGCATAATCTGCCGCCAACAAAAAGCCAAACTAAGGTTGGATCCAATGTCTAGGTCCCCTATGTCTTTATTTATGAGTTCCATTATGATCTCTCCATAGCTTTGCGAGACCAGGCTTCAAGCTTATGGGGTGGTAATTTCAGGGTCGTAGAAGCACCGCCTTTGTGAAGTGGGACCACAGTTGCAGTATGCCACTCCTTGATGCGTATCCTGTGGTAAAGTACCAAGGTAAACAGCTGCCTTATATGTGAGTTTAGTTCTCATTGAGTTCATGTAGCACAGCCGAGACACCATCGGTCCAGATGCTGTGTTTTTTTTTTTTTTAGCTTTGGAGAGCAGTTCTCACCTGCACATTTTGAGATATTGGGAGGCTACACTCCGCTGGGATAGATATCTCTCCTTTTGGGGGGTGAAGTTTGTTACTGAACCTGTCTGCCGAGTATGTTGTAATGTCATGGGTTCAGTGATTTTTGTATCATTTTGGACTAATTCTGAGCATATCTAGGAGTTTCCACAGGTTTCTAACATAACTAAAGAAGACCTTATGACTGTCTTTTGAATCTATAGCAATTTTTTTCTCAAAGTTGGCCTTGGATGATTTTATGAGTGCTTTCGTATTTTTACTAATAATGATCAAGGGTGTCTTCCCTTTTATGGATTTTTGCTCTATCATGTAACAACTTTCTCTTCTTATTGTAAAGTTTGTTGTTTTATGGCTGGGATCCACCAGACTGGTGCTTACCTTTGGTGGAAGAGTCTTTGTTTGTTAGGATTGCCTGATCCATGCAGTCCTGGGTGCTAAGTAGAAGGCATTTGTGAGATTCAGCGGCTTGGGTTGTGGTTTCCCATGGCTTAAAGGGGCCTTGAAGAGGATACCACACAGTCTTAAGTGTGAGATTGGCTTTGAGAAGTTCTTCACTGTGGTCTTTGTCTGGGGTGGGGGGAGGCGGGATGTGGTTCAGTGAGATTAGTTTATGATCTGATCTCACCAATGAGAGATATACTTCCAGTGTAGACATTTGTCCCCATGTTTGTGATGATGAGATCCTAGTATATTTCTTAACTCTTGTGGGAATGGTGACTAGTTGTTCAATGGCATTTGGGGTTGCAACTCAGGAACCTTTGGAGGCTAGAGTGTTGGGGCTTGGTAATGATCCCAGTCTATATTCGGGTAGATGAAGTCACCCAATATGATGGTGTTAGGAGATACATTTATACCCTCTAGTGTCTTCCAAAGGCTGTGTGAGGTTCTGAGTTTGAGAGGTGGCCTGTAACATGCTACAAATTGCAGAGCAGTCTTGCCTATATTAGTACACCTGGATAATGGTCTCCACGATGCTTGATGCGTTGCCACCAACCTGGAAGTGTGGGTATCCTTGATGAATATGGTTTACCTCCTTTAATAGTCTTGATCCGGGTTTGGGGCGAGCATGATATCGAAGGTAAAACCTGATAGTGCCGGGGTGCTCTCGGGAGCCTTGAACCAGGTTTCAGTCCGCTGGCAGACATCGATGTTCTCCATACTGAGGAGGGCTTGATACGTGCATCTTGAGATTTTAGACTTCTGGCATTGAGCAGCATTACCCTTAGTTTTTTTCCATTTTTTGTTTTTCTAGAATTGGTGGGTTTAGAATTTGAGCGGCACTTGCCTAAAAAGGCACTATAGAATTGGGAAAAGAGCCTTTGCCAATTATCCGGAATAGCCCAGGGGTGACAGGTGCAAAGCCATCCCTTATGAAGCAAGCGGTGGCTTGTCAAGCATGTCATCCCAGGCAGACTCGACATTGGATCCCCTTAGAATTACACACCAGAAATTAAGCCAATTATTAAAGCTGATCATCTCTTGTCTCTATATTGTGGCATCATTCTTGGTGAAGGTAGGATACTGCTCCAGGGTCAGGGTCGCGCCTGCCTGGGCTACATAATCAAGAGAGCACCTCCTATGTCTCTCTTTTCATGTAGTCCAGGGAGGTCACGTCTCCAGGTCATTCACACCAGCATGGACAATGACTTGGAGTCATACTTGTACTTGCTGTGGAGTGATTCCCTAGAGTAACTGTCAATGTTAATGTAATGGCCGGATTCTGGGCGCCTGACAGGCAGCTGCTGTGACCCTCTCCTTGTCCAGCCTGGGTGGGTGGGATGTCAGTGTCCTGACCCTATGGAGTCACCTATTGACAAGTAATGTCTGGTGGTTGTGTTTGGCCTTATAGGAGCTGTGACTTGATTTGCACACTGATTTTTGTGATCTATGTGGTTGCCAGTGTTGTGTCATGTGGTGGCAGTTGCTTTGGTGTCTGCTTTGGAGAGGCCTCTGCTTTTGTTTAGGTAGATTTTTTTTGATCCAGTGCCTCGAGTATGTCTGTGTGTTTATGTGTTTGATTTGTACGTTGCTTGATAGTTCTATGTGAAGATTAGATTGTGCAGTGTGTGGTAGAGTTCACGTTCTCCTCCTGTCTGGGTCTTGCCAGTCCTGAGTAGAGAGAGTTCCAGCCTCAGTTTAGCTTATCAGTTGCATCTCTACTTGCAAGTATTTGTGTTTTGTGGGAGGAGGAGAGGGGTTTGTTTATTGTACGCTGAGGCAATTGCCAACTTGTTGCCTCCAATATTCCCAGATTCACCAACTGGACAGGAGGGCGCCAGAAATCTGACCCTTGACATGCTAGAATAAATGAAGTTTGAGGTGTAACTGAGTTAAAGAGGACTTATAGAGAAGTGGGTACTCCAAGGGAGTTTCACGCTCGTGAAGTACTGTATATATTTTAGAAGTGCCAACCTGACAAGAAAAGATGCTTTAGGAACAAGTGCTGAGCTTTTCAGGTAAAAAAAAAAATGTTTTAGGAACAAATTGCTGTAGCTTTTTAGATAAAAGGATAGACTGTTTAGATTACAAATAGAGAAGTTCTAAGGGACAAAATGAAGAGTAGACTTTATGGAAGCCAGAAATAGTTTAACCCTGTTTTAACCCGGCACTGCTTAATGGTGCTCTGAAGTGGCAACTCCGCATTCATCTGGTGCAAAATGTGCCAATGAACTACAAGTTTCTGGCTAGAACTCACTCCCTCAGAGGACAGAGCAGGCACTCTCAGTGCTCCCACTCCCACTGGTGAGCAAAAGAAACTTTCCCCGACCAAACAAGGGTAGGCCTGGGAACCAAGACAAAGCCCAAGGATCAACAAAATCTGATGACTGGACTAAACTGGTTAGAAAAGATTTTTTGTTTTTCAAGCAAGCATAATAAATGCTTTGAATTTCGATTAAATGCTGTCAAAGCTAGCACACTTGAATGTGATAGCTTGCAGTTAAAGTTTAAGCAAAAATAAACTTATGAAGTGCAAACAGTAACAGCTCAGAAAAACAGTAAACGCAGATGACAGAGCTTTAAAATAGGCAGAAACAGTGGTGCAAAATACTGGAAACATCCGAAAAAAGCAAAGAAAAATACTTAAATCTTGAAAGTTGCTCTTAGCTCTATGCTGCTTGTGGAACTCTGCTGGACACCCACGAGGAGCTGTGCTGGAATTCTCTACAAGCCAGAAAAAGCCCGCAAGCGTGCTTTATAGCGAGGCCCTTCCCCAATGTTGTGCGACCCTGGGTTGATATACTATAGTTAGGGGGTGGGCACAGCCCCTACATTAGGGGTGTGGGAGGCAAAACCTCACACCTAAAATGCTTGTTGATCAAATGAACTGTCGAACAAATTAGCTGTTGACCATATGAGCTGTCGACCAAGTGAAGTAGACCCATTTATGTATATGGTTTACCATTAAAACAACATATGTCAGTTACACAACCTTGGCAGGGCAAAAGACACTTTCCTGAGGTGTTGTAACATTGATTTTTAAAATGACAAATCCGCAAGAGTGAATGCTAGTGTGACTTCAATCTTGTGATTTTATTATTTTGAATGGAGATCACAGTATAGTGTGGATCGGGAAATTTACCCTTTCCTTCACTGTAGTGTGATCACAGAATTTGTATATATAAGTAGCAGAGGGTTTGGGAGGCACAGCCCCCACATAGGGGGTGCAGTGGGGTTGTCTCCTGCAAAACATTTGTAGCACATAACAGGAAGAGGGGTATTTTAGGTAAAGTCAACATTCCAGAGTTGTCAACTTTCCTTAATTTCCCATTTCTGTTCGCATACATGAGCACTTACACTAGTCATTTGCAAGATTTTGATAGGAAACCACACACACAGACACACACACACACACACACACACACACACACACACACACACACACAGATATCCTAACCATCTACTTATATATATATTTGGTAGCTGTTGCAGTGGATTAACATTGTCACCTCACAGAAAGAGGTTCTCCGGTTCGATTCTCAGCTGGGGTGCCTTCTGTGTGGGTTGCATGTTCTCCCCTGTGTTGGCGTGGGTTTCCTCCAGGTACTCGGTTCCTCCCACATTCAAGACATGCATCTGGAGCATTCTCCCCGGGCCTCCGCTGAAGACAGGCTCTGTGGAATAATTGGACATTCCGGTCAACAAATGTTAAATAAAAAAAAAATAAAAATAAATATTACATATATATATATATATATATATATATATATATATATATATATATGTTTGACAGATATATGATACAATTCATATGCATGTTATCGTGGCGACTCTGATTGTTGAATTTTTATTATTTACAAGTATACTCCTTTTAATTACTCCAAAAAACATATAGTTACACAGCTGAAGTGTTAGCAAGTCCCAAGCAATGGATTCAAAAAGACATCAATACTGTTGCCAAAATTGACAACAAAATGAGAGAATTATTTGAGGAATGTCATGTTGAGGATATATTCAACAACAGTGGATATGAAGATGTAAAAACAGATCAGATATTTGAAGGGAATAA
>NW_025055436.1:0-7056 GCF_019279795.1 Protopterus annectens
TTCCCTTTTTTCCAGTTAGTTCCCCACCCCACCCTCCCTGTTCTTGTTTTGGTATTAATGCTGGTGGCTTTGAAATTGCCTCCCTCTTGTAGATTTGTATTTGGATACTCCTTCGGGGCCATTTTATTTGCTCACTCAACTGAGTGCAGTGAGATCATATTCTGATTTCAGGACCCCTTTGTGTACAAAGAGAGCATTTGGGAAGGAAAACCCCCTGTAGCCTCTTAATCCTGCTCTTTTCCCTTTCCCCTAAAAAAAAAAATATATATATATATATATATATATATATATATATATATATATATATATATATATATTATTGTTTACTTAGCAGTTTTGTTTTGCTATCTGTTCAGTCGCCTTACTCTGCACTTATTACTGCTTGTTAGAAACCTTCTAATTACTTTCTTTGTTTTTAGTCATTTGTTAATTTAATTGCATTTATTTGAACTGTATTTGAGTGTTGCTCACACGGGGTGTTGGCCTACTACAATTTAAATTTGTATTTACTGCTGTTTTAGCTGCTTTTCTAAAAAAAAAAAATTCTAAGCTTGTTTCCTGCCTTTCCTGTAACTAGTCAAGTCCAGATACAGACTTTTTCCAGGACTTTTGGGTGTTCTGAGCCCCCAAGCCTTTCTGTGTTGAAGGAAGCCTTCTAGCTTATCAGTAGTGGTAAGACTAGGTATATCTATATGGGATGAGGGGGTTTTTGGGCCCTGAAATTGTAGTTCATTTTTGGGCAGTTTTATCTCTTTCACTTTCGGGTTTAAAAAGGGTTTTTTATTTTGACCCCTGCCTTTATAACTAGTGTAATCCAGGTACAGATTTCATCCAGGACTATTGGTAAGCTTCTGAAAGTTCTGTGTTGGAGAAACCCTTTTAGCTATCAGTGGGAGTGGTAAGCACTAGGTAACCATCTACACAGGAGGAGTGTTTTCTGGCCCAGAAATTATAGTTTATTGTTTAAGCTTTTCCATCTCTTTCAACCTTCTGATTTAAAAGCCTGTTTTTGCTTTGTTTCCTGCCTTTCCTGTTACTAGCTAGTCCAGGTACATATTTGCTGTATCCAGGACTCGTTGTGAGCTTCTGACCCGCCCAACCCTTTTTGTGTTGGAGGGAAGCCTTCTAGCTTATCAGTGGGAGTGGTAAGCATCAGGTAGCCTACCCCACAAGAGGAGGGGCCCTGGCCCAAAAATTTTAGCTATTGGCTGTTTGAGCAGTTTTTTTTTTTCAACTTTCTGGTTTGCCCGTGCCTGTTTCCCACCTTTCCTATAACTAGCCTGTCCAGGGTTGTGTATCCAGGATTGTTAAAGCTTCTGACCCCCCAAGCCTTTCTGTTTGGAGGAAGCCTTCTAGCTTATCAGGGGGAGTGGTAAGCACTAGGTAGCCTATCCTCCATGGAAGAGTGAGTTTTGGCCCAAAATTTTGTAGTTTATTTGGGGGCAGTTTTCCATCTCTTTCAACTTGCTGGCTTAAAAGCCTACATTTGTACTTGTTCCGCCTTTCCTGTAACTAGTCTAGTCCAGGTACTTTGTTTTTCCCAGGACTCTTTGTAGTTTTAGCCCCAAGCCTTTCTGTGTTGGGGGGAAGCCTTCTAGCTTATCAGGGGGAAAGTTAAGCATTAGGTAGCCTATCTACCACAAGAGGAGTGGTTCCTGGCCCAGAAATTGTAGTTTTTGGGGTTTTTGGGCATTTTTTTCCATTTCTTTCAATGTTCGGGTTTTAAAAAGCCACACTTGTGCTTTTTTCCCCACCTTTCCTGTCCCTAGAGCGGGTTGCTGTATCCAGGACTGTTGGTAAGCTTCTGAGCCCCCAAGCCTTTCTGTGTTGGAGGAAAGCCTTCTAGCTTATCAGTGGGGTGGTAAGCACAAGGTAACCTGTCTACCATGAGGGAGAGGTTCTTGGCCCAGAAATTGTAGTTTATTGACCATTTGGACAGTTTGTCTCTCTTTCAACTTTCGGGTTTTAAAAAGACCAATCTCCCTTTTTTCCCCTTTTTTAACAAACCCTTTCTGGGTAGCCTAGAAAGCCTTAAACTGATACAAGCCTTCTAGCTTAGGAGAGACTTTGGAGTGATTAAGTATCAGTTTTCTGTACTTTCTTGCTGTATTTTGTTTTCCCTAAACACAGATTTTCCAGCATTTATTGTGATTTAAAAGCTTTTTTTTTCACATATTGTACTTATTTGATGCCTGCATTTTTAAAAAAGTTGTTTTTGTTTACATGATTCGTTTAACTGTTGTAGGCTACACACTAAAGTGCGATATTTTTTTCTGATCATTTGTTTGTTTAAAGCTGTTTTAAGTGTATTTTTACTGTTTTTGCCTTATCTCTTCAAAAAAAAAAAAATAAATTCCTTGTTTCCCGCTTTTCTAAGCTAGTATAGTCCAGTTTTCATGCTAGTGCTGAATTCAGGGCTGTGATACTGAGTTGCCCATACCTTACTTGGGTAGAAGGAAGTTTCTTTGCTCACCTGTGAGAAAGGGGACCTTTGAGCAGCCTAGCTGTCCCTGGAGGAGAGGTTCCAGCCCAGAAGTTAGTAGTTTATTGGCCATTTTGGGCTAATTTCTATCTCTTTCACTTTGCTACTATAGAAATTGTGTTTGCACGGTTTTGCGCACCGGGCAGCGCCTGTTAGCTATGGTTAAATTTTTCCCGGCTTCACTAAATCTCCTCTTCAGTTTTTTTTCTTGAAACTGGTCTAACTTTCAACCTAAGCTCTCAGAAATCATCCTACAGCCCAGCACTTGCTCAGACCTAATAGCAAGCACTAATATACCCTGACACTTGATTGCCCAGCAGGGCAAGGCTCTTTTTTACCCCCCACCAACCAAGCGACTAAGCAGCTCACCCTACTATTCAGACATGACCAAAGGGCAACTTCAGGTGCACTCTCCAGTCCAGCTGGTGAATCTGGGTATCTTGAGGCAATGTTGCAAAGTCCTCATGTACACAGACAACCCTCTCCTCCTACCACAAAACACTAACATATGGAGATGCAATTATAAGCCAAACTGGAAGCTAAGCTGTCTCCACCCAAGACTGGAACAGGCAATCAAGAGGAGAAGGTTAACACTTGCACCACAACTCCAGCTGCACACAGACCTACTAAAACAGCACTGGCAAAAATACACAAAAAACACAAAATCATACTTTGGGGGTCTAAATAAAACCTGCAAAAGCATCAGAGACCTCCAAAGCAGACACCCAAAAACCTGCACTTCCCCTCACAAACCAGACAACACATAAAAACAAAATCAGTATGCCCACAATCACAGCCCTTAAGGAAATAACATACCTAACACATAATAATAGGTGACTCTATAGTCAGGCCCCTGACATCCCACTCACTAGGCTGGACAAGCAGAAGGTTACTGTTAGCTGCCTGTTGGGAGCCAGAATCTGCCACATAAACAACACTCAGGTCACTCCAGAACAAGTACAAATATGACTCTGTCATTGTTCATGTTGGTGTGCATGACCTAAAATGTACCTCCCTGGACTATATGAAAAAAGACATGGAAGAACTCTCTGATCATGTAGCCCAGGCTTTTATGACCCTGACCCTGAGTAGCATCCTGCCCTTACCAAGAATGATACCTTAGTATAAAGAAAAATGTATCAATTTCAACAATTGGCTAAGCTTCTGGTGTCATTCAAAGGGGATCCAGTGTCTGTCAGCCTGGGATGACATGCTCGACAAGCCTTTTTCTTCACAAGAGACGGGAGTCACCCCTAGGCTTTAATACTGGCCAAGGCTCTTGCCCCCATAGTGCCTTTTTAGGCAAGGCTCAAAAGTCAAACCCACCTCTAAACAGCACAATTAACAAAAACTAGGGTTATGCTACTCAACGCCAGGAGTTTAAATCTCAAAATGCACCCAAAACACTCCTCAGTATGGAGAATTGACATCTGTGCAGTAACTGAAACCTGGTTCAAGGCTCCAGAGAGCACCCCAGCACTACTGGGTACAACTCATACCACATTTTTGGGCCCCACAGAACACGGACAAACACAAAAGGAGGGGGGTTTTCCATATTCATCAAGGATACCTACACCTCCAGGTTAGTGGCACAGCATGATACCTCTGAGATCATCCATGTGCAACTAACATGGGCAAATCTGAAAAAGCAAATTATGGCCTGCTACAGATCACCCTCCATGACCCAGGACCACCACTCCACCTTTCTGGAGACACTGGAAAACATGAAGGTCCTACCAAAAACCCTGATATTTGGGGAATTTCAATTACCCTACCCACTGGGGAAAAATACTTGAGTACAAATTCCCAGGCCCAGGGCCTGGAATTCATCAACTCAAAACCCCGGATCAGCTGGTAAACTCCCTACCAGAGGTGAAAACATATTGGACCTGGTCATCACCAACATGGGTGACAGGTGTTCCCCAAGGTCAACCCGTCACTGGTTAGATCAGACCATAAACTAATCACTCTGGATGTCCCCACCCCACCACCCCCCAAATAAGGAAACCACAGTAAAAACTTTTTTAAAGCAAACTTCACCTTACTTAAGACAGAGGTGGTAAGTTTCCCCCCCACGCTAAAGGATAATGCCCAAGATGCAGAAACCTTTACAAATGCACCCATGAGCACCTACAAGGATGCATGGATCATGCCATCCCTAGCAAAACCAAGACTCACCTTCTAAGAGAAGGAAACCAGTTTGGTGGACCCCTGCAATAAACAGGCATACAATAGAAGGAGGAAACTATTCAGAAAAAAACAAATCCCAAGAAGGAAAGACATCCCTGATCAGTATCAGTAAGAAACTGAGGTCCCTATGAAATCACCCAAAACTAACTTAAAGAAAAATAGCCAAGGATTCAAAAGATAACCACAAAGCCTTCTTTAGCTATGTTAAGAATCTGGGCAACTCACAGATATGCACTGAACTAGTGCAAAATAGCACAAAATATACTGAACCTATGATATTGCCAACATCCTGGCAGATAGATTCAGTGAAAACCCCCCCTCACCTCCAAAAGGGCCCACAACAATACCGAAAGTGTAGTGTCCCAAAAATCACAACAGGTGAAAACGCCCTTTCAAAAGCCAAAAACACAGTGTCAATGGGACCAGATGGTGTCCCAGGCTTTTGCATGCTACAGAATGAACTAACCCCCCACCTAAACACACTGTTCAACCTCAGCCTGTCCACAGGCTACGTGTCCATAGAATGGCGCACAGCAACAGTTATTCCTCTGCATAAAGGAGGGGTCACAACTGACCCTGGTAACTATCACCCCATAAGCCTGACTAGCCTGGTCTGCATCATCATGGAACTCATTAACAAAGACACTTGACCTGACCCAGTTTGGCTTTATTAAGGGCAGATCATGCCTACTAAACCTGGTGGACTTCTTCGAGATGGTCACCAAGGCCATAGACGAGGGAAAGGTGATTCACACAGCCTACCTTGACCTCGCCAAGGCTTTCAACACCATTCCCCACTCGGGTATTACAGAAAAACTCCCCAGCCTGAACATAAACCCCTACATCATGAGATGGGTGAACAACGGGCTTACAGACAGAACTCACACGGTAAGAATAGCGGGCTCCAGGTCCAACTCTAAACCAGTCACAAGTGGTGTCCCGCAAGGCTCGGTCCTGGGACCCCTACTGTTCAGCATATACTTCTCAGAAGTACAGGCAAACACAGGAGGACTATGGCTAACCAAGTTCACCGATGACTGCAAACTGGGAGCCCTAATTGACTCTCTGGCTGACACGGACACCCTCCAAAAGGGCCTTACTGAGACGGACACCTGGTGTCAAAGTCATGGCCTCAAGTTAAATGCCAAAAAATGCATAGTCATCCCCTTTGGGAAAAACAAAACACCCATGAATTACCACATAGGTGGCAGCCCCTTAATACAGAACAGGTAATAAGAGATCTGGGGACCCAGGTAGATAGTAATCTCTCCTTTGACAATCATATTGCCAAAGTAGTTAGGAAATCCTTCTATGTGGCCCATCTAATTACTAAAGGGTTCCCATCTAGAAATAAAGAGGTTATAGTGCCCCCCTACTCGTCACTCATTAGACCCATCATAGAGTACAATGCCCCATTTGGGATGTACCTCACAAGACACTTCCAACAGCTAGAAAGACCACAAAAGTACCTCACCAAGAGGATTACTGGTCTCAAACATATGTCCTATGCAGCCCGACTGAAAAAACTCTGGCTGTACTCAGTGGCATATCGCTTACTCAGAGGTGATCTCTGCCTGACTTACAAAGCCATGTCCAACTCAGAATTGATGGACATGCTCCACCTAAAGAAATGCAAGTCACCTCGAGCCATGCGCTCTAGTGAGCTAAACATCACCACAACAATAAATAGAACATGCTGGAGGGATAGATTCCTGTCACAGAGACTCCCCATGCTTTGGAACAAAATTCCAAATTCCATCAGGCAGAGCCCCTCACTAACACTCTTCAAGGGAAAACCCTTTACAAGTGGATGGGTAACAGAAAATACACCCTGGGATCACTTCATTGGCTCTGCTTGACGAGGATCAGTTAATTAATCAATGGGGTGGTGAAAAAACACTCTGGCTAGGCTTATAAATGCCCTCAGGCAGATAGCCTAGTACCTACCTATGAACCTAAATTAACCTAAACATTTTAAATACTAAACCTTTACAATTGGAAAAAATTTTTGATGAAGGATGTGCATCTTCCTGTTGCAGTGGCACTGCTTCTATCTTTCTTCTAATTTTTTCCATTTTTGCAGCATCTGTCGATCTTTGTTCTTAGTCTCTTTCTCTCTGTTCTTGCTGTCTTAGCATCACAAGCTGTTCCATTCTCATACCTGCTGCCAGATGTCTCATTTTCAGCACCATTTCCAGCTTTCTCTGTTCAAGCTGCATTCTGAGTCATCTGATGAGTTGATGTGCCACATGATCTACACTCACAGCTGATTTCAGGTTGTCTCCAGGTTCAATAGCCTGAATCGTAGTTGTCCTCAAGGGAGTTATTATTAAATCCTTGGTCATACTGGTAGATTGGCTTCTTTATATTTTGCATTCTTTAGT
>NW_025055437.1:0-8150 GCF_019279795.1 Protopterus annectens
CTTGGGCTGTCCTTTGCCTGGTGCCCCCCATCAGGGAAGCGCCCGTTGGTCACTGGCTGTGGCCGCTTGGTGGGGGTAAAACAAAGGGACCACATATTGTGACATGAAGTGAGTGGTGGTTAACCACCACTAGAAGATCCTTTTGCAAGAGTTTGCAAGACTGGCTTACCAGGTGAGACATGGGGAGCCTGCACCATTGAGTGAACAACAGCCACTGCAGTGGTCCGCGATGCATGGGACCCAGCGGTATGGCCAGAATTGTAGCCGCCATCATATCGCAAAATAATTCTGTGAACTTCTGATGCTGGAGTCTTGTTTTTGATAATCCAACGTAGACCCGCCGCATGGCAGGCAAGACTCTTTCTACTGAAAGCTCAAGCGTGGTGGTGTCCAGTTCTTGCCTGGTGATAAAAATGCAGGGCGTTGCAATGACCTTACAAGGGCAGATTTTTCTGAATTTATTGTAACGCCCAGCTGGCTGCAGAGTGACAGAGTGAAGTCCCTGGCTTGGATGAGTTGATGCCTGGTGGTGGCGGCACAGCCAATCGCCCAGGTAGATGTGGGTTCACCTGAATCCTAAACATCTCAGGTGAGCCGTGACCACTGCCATACGCCAGGAGCACTCTGGGGCTGTACGAGACCAAAAGAGCAGGGGTTCTGAAACTGGTACGACTGGCTCCCCGGCTGGAAGCGTTAGATGATCCCTGATGGTCTGGCCATTTCTACAGTAGTACACATCCTAGAGATCTATGGAGCACATCCAATTGTCTTCTTCCTAAAAAAGGGAAGTATCGACTGGGAAGCTGCAAGTGACTATCCAAAACTTCTCTTCTTTGACAGATTTGTTTAGCCTTGCTGAGGTCCAATATAGGTCTCTCAGTCCCTGTCTTTTAACCCCAAAAGAATCTTTAGAGGTGTTCGATCCTGTCCGGCCTGCTGGGACTGTTTTGATGACTCTTTGCTAGCAACGCTTTGGACCTCTAATGTTGCCTGTTCCCTGTAATTGCAGCAGAACGTCCAGGATTTTCCTTTGTCGGTGGAGGGAGTGTGGAGAAAGGAATGAAGTATCCTCTGAAAATGATACTTTGTACCCAGTTGTTGTTTGTTATTTCAGCCAGGCTGACACAAAGATAAGTCAGGCTCCTTTCTGGGAGGCCTGGTAGGGCTTCCCCAAAGAAGCGATCTCGTCACCCTAAGTCAGTACCACAGATGGCTTTGTAGGGACCCTCTGCCGTTGAGGGCAGCGCCTTCTCCATTATTGCCCCCTCCTCTGCCTCTGGAGGGGGGGTTCACAAGGTGTGTCCTGAAAGGCTCTATGGGCTTTTCGGAACCACATTTTCCCCTCCCCTTTGACCCTTGGGGTAAGGTCTGATAGGGGTGGAAAATGGACTGACGGCAGCATTACAGTCTTCCTTCCTGCTCACACCTGGTCAAAGTTTCCTTAATTTTGGGGCCTGAAAAGGATGGACATCAAAAGGGGTATCCACAAAGGATGACTTGAAGGGCTCCACAGTTGGTACACAAGCCGCATTCAGGAGTGTCTCCCTACATACCCTGCACTGGGCTGTCTGCTCGCTCCATCAGCTGCATATGAAAGGAGGCTTACGGACGCTAACAATGGAGATAAGAGTAGCAAGCTGGGAGGCAACTTTATCTGAAGTTCCCGCAGCTAACTGTACCCTGAAGAGTATCTCCCAGCTCTTATGAGATCTGTTTGTAGTCTCAGCGGGAAATGGGTTAGGTAGTTGAGTGAATGCAGCGCAAAAAAATGATGAACTATAAGTGCGCTTTTCCATATCTATCCATGATCCTGGAATCTCTGCTAGAGTGATGGATAGAAGAGGAAGTTTCCAAAATTTCCCTTTTTGGTGGCTGCCACCACCACCATGGCATCAACTGGCACACCCTTAGCTTCTATGTTTGTCTTGGAGAGGAGAGATGAATTTTATTAGGGCCTCCTAGGGACAGGCTCTCATGGTGTCCAGAGACTCCCACGCCTCAGAGACCAGCTAAATAACCCCTTACAAAAAGGGTGGAGACAACGAAGAGGTAGTGGAGGGCTGAGACCTGAAAGCCTCTCAGGAGAACCCACTGCCTTCAGTAGGGTTGGTGGACTGCCACCCTCTGCCTAAAAGACTTCTAGTATCTCTCAGCAAAATGAGATATCCTCAGAGGGAATCAGGGGGACCCTTCTGATTCATCCAAGTCAATACCAGATACTGCGACTCCTGTGGGAGTTTTAGATGTTTCCTTTTACAAACTCTTCTGGGAACCCTCATCAGTGCGAAGCCTGATGAGGTCTCGAAGAACATGGGCCACCCAATGGGCTTCCTGAGGCTCTGGCTCCCTACGCTTGGCAAGGATGTGTGAAGGCAGCTATGACACAGGCTTTTAGGAGGAAGACGCTGGATCTGAGGTCGAAGATGTCTTAGGAGACATAACTCTCCTCATGGCTTCAAAGGCACCTCTGCCCTGATGTGAAGGGACCAACGAATCCTCGGGAGAGGGAAACACTTCCCATACATTCCGGCACCATGGGGTCCTGAAAACTAAAGGAAGGAGTCAAACTCATCTGAGCCAAGCCTCGAGAGGCAGAGTCGGAACTGATAGGTCGGTCCGACTATCCTCCCTAGACCCAACCAGAGAGTGTCGGCTCCTAGATTCCATGATCGGCGCCAAGGAAGTCAGAATAAATGGAGCCAAAGACACTGAGCAGGCACGCCCATGGGTCCTATGGACGTCCACCTCTGGCTCCGGAAAAGACCGTATGTCTCAAGAGGAGGAAGAGTAGCTTGGCAAGTAGTGTTTGGTTCAAGTCAGCTGAGTTGGTTTATAACAATTTCAGCAAAGGTCGCAGCTCGTAAAAGCTTGCACCATGATCCACATCCAAATTGGAAAGGCTGATCAAATAATGAGATGAGTGGACAGAGGGTGGTAACCGCACTGCAACAGCGAGACTGAAAATTTCGGATTCCGGTTGCACGACTGGGGACCGGCTCCAAAAAGATGACGGTCGGCTTCGATGTCTGTGGAGCCAACGTTGAAGACTTTTTGGATTTTTTTTGTCCAGAAGTCTTGGAAGACTTTGAGGACTTGCTGGATCCATCTTCATAGGTTCATAGGTTCATACTAGGCTATCTGCCCTAGGGCATTTATAAGCCTAGCCAGAATGTGTTTGGCTTTCACCACCCATTTTAACAAATTTATTTTATGCCCTTTTCGGTGTTAGCATATACTGTTCCTCTGTCTAACAGTGACACAGAAGTGATACCCGGTATAGGTTCATAGGTTCATACTAGGCTATCTGCCCTAGGGCATTTATAAGCCTAGCGGTTGCTCAAAGCTTCTTGGAAAGAGGGTTTCAGCAAACCTCTATCAATCAACTTCCTCTTTATCTCCTGGAGGACCCTGGAAGAGAAAGAATGGCATATGGAGCAGCTATCTTGTAAATGTAATGCTCCTAAACAATACATACAGTTGACATGACTGTCAGTGACAGACATTTTTTGGCCACATTTGGGGCACTATTTAAATCCTGACTTAGGGTGTTTGTCTTGGTCAGCCATATTGTACCAAACACAGTATCAAAACATATTACTGTCAAACTGAACACCCTCAAATAAATTTGAACAGCAACACAGTCAAAAAAGCCCTTAGAAAAATACAGGTTAAAAGTTGCACACACACACAAGTATTTATCTAAGCAAGATAAAGTATTAATTTGTTACAGAAATCACTGTCTAAATGCACATAATATTAAATGCTAAGCACACTCTAATCCATGTGCAATAAGAGATAGCTTATTTCATTGATAACTAAACTAAACCTTATCAATTATTCTAAAGTGTGACAAAAGGTCACTAACTAAGCACACTCTAAATCTAAGAACAAGAAAACAGTGACAGAAAAATCACTGATAAACACACTTTAAACTAGGCCTAGCAAAAAGAGGCCAACTAGAAATGTATGCAAAAGGCACACCAAGGGAAAGGGAAATGCACAATGAAGCTATAAGAGTTTGTAAAAGTATCTGAAACTTCTACTAATAAAAGTTATCAATATAATAAGCTAAACATTAGAAAAAAAGAAGTTATGTACTTACCATAACATTCCATATGAGTTGTTCATCTCGCCTTCATTCCCATAGAGATGGTTTGACATCCCTCAGCTCCGAGTCGGCCTACTACAAAGCTCGAGATCTTCAAATAGCTCGAGACCAAGTCCCTATCCCATGATGCACCTAGGGTTACCTCAGATCTTGTTTGCTGCGTATAATATCATATGTCATTCTATCACTCCATAAAAGAAAGTACAGAAGGGTTGAGCAACCAGGAAGGATCCAGCATCTCGATCTTCTAAAAGCCCAGGAGGGGGGTAGGAGGGAGGGAAGTAAGAATGAAGGTGAGATGAACAACTCACATGGAATGTTATGGCAAGCATCCTCCAAAAGGGCCTCATAGAAACAGACAACTGGTGCCTGAGCCATGGCCTCAAGCTAAACGCCAAAAAGTGTATAGTCATCCCCTTTGGCAAAAACAAAGTGCCCAGCCACCACATTAAGCATAGTGGTAATCCATTGGCACAGAAGAAGCCATTAGGGACCCGGGGACCCAAGTTGATAGCAATCTCTCATTTGACAAATCAATGCACAAAGTGGTTAGGAAAAACATTTTATATAGCTCCACCTAATCATGAAGGGAGACCACATCTAGATCGAGGGGAGGTCATCGCATCTCTTTACTCATCCCCTATCAGGCTCCATACTGAGCATTGCCCCTTTGGGATGTACCTTACTAGACACCTGCAAGTAACTGAAAAGACCCCAAAAGTACCTCACCAAGAGGATCAAAAGGGCTCAAACAGATGCTTACATGCTGCCCGTTAAAGAAAAACTCCAGGCCTCTACTAGTGGCATGTACCGCCTGCTCAGGAGGCTTTAATCTGTGCCTGACGATAAAAGCCAGCCAACTCCAGAATTAATGGACATGCTGCACCTCGTAGAAATCCAAATCCCATCGAGCTACACGCTGAGAGACTTTGAACCCAAAGCACTGGAAATAAATAGGGACATGCTGAGGGACAGATTCATAACCCAGAGGCTCCCTTCACTCTGGAATAAAAAATCCCAGTCCAGGGTTAGGCAGAGTCCCACATTGGTTCTCAAGAGGAATCTTGATGAGTGGATGTAGATCGTATTTCATCCTCAAGCAATACTTCTGTGTCAATTGTTAGACAGAGGCACAGTATACTAACCTCAAAAAGGCATAGCAAAATTAATTTAAAATGGGTGGCTTAAACTCAAACACACTCTGCTGGCTAGGCTTTCTGCAAAATGCCCCCTTAGGCAGATAGCCTAGTATGAACCTAAGTATGGAACCTATGAACTCATGTGTGAAGTTGCGAAACTTATCTCGGCCAAGCTCATTCTACAGATGGTAAAGTGTCCCAAGCACCATCTACCTCGGTGGCTCACGGAAAGTAGTTGTTTTTCAGGACAGTAGACCCAAAGGAGGCCACGTCCGGAAGGCCCTGTCAACTTTTAAAATGAATGATAATGGTGAAGGAGGCCTGACCAAGTGGCTGCTGTACAAATATTATCAATAGGGAAGTCTCTGGCAAGAGAAGGGCAGAGATGTAGAAACTGCCTGTTGGAGTGAGCCTTAATTTTGTGTTGTAAGGGCATATTGGCAGCTGAATACAAATGTGATACAATCAGATAACCACTTACAGTTGTTTTAGCCACCGGTACCTTCCTGGACTTGAAAAGGAAACAAAAAGCTGTTCAAATTTCCTAAAATCTTTGTTCTATCCTTGCAAATTCGAGCTGTTCGTGAACATCAAGTTTGTGCATGTGGCTCCCAGATTGTTGGAGGATTGTGAAGAAAACTGGCAAATCCATAATTTTACTTCGCGACAGTTTCGTGCAAACCTTAGGCAAAAAGGAGGGGTTTGTTCAAAGTGAGACTCTGCCAGCATATAAAATCAAATAAGGAGACTTAATGGACAAGACTTGAAGCTCTGACAATCTGTGGGCAGAAGTAATAGTTACTAAAAAGATAGTCTTCCATGACAAAAATTTGTGGTCACATGAGGAAGCTGGTTCAAATGGAGGAAGAATAATACAGGAAAGCATAAAATTTAGATTACACGGGGAATAGGGAGATTTCACAGGTGGTCTGAGATGAAAGGTCCCTTTGAGAAAGGCTTTGGATAATTTGTGTGACATAATATTCAATCATTCAAATTCAAGATGAAAATTAGAAATGGCAGCAAGCTGAACACGAACTGCTGCTGCTGCAGCTCCTTTGTTGAAAATCATAGTCAAGAACTCTAAAATGGAGGCCATGGGGGCTTGGTAAGGATCGATATTGTTTTTAGAGGCCCATATAGAAAATGATTTCCATTTGCTAACGCACTGCCATCCCTACATAGAAGACGGCGAGGAGTGAAAGAGAATTTGCTTCATCTCATTGGAGAGGTTATGGAACCTGGCTATGATGGGAACTGAAGCAGCCAAGCTGTCAGCTTCAGGGACTGCAGAGAGGGATGAAGTTCTCCCACGGCGGTAATCAGAAGGTCCTCGAAATGGGTCCAGAATCCAAGGGTACTCCAAAAAAGATGAAGTCGGCGAAGGGGAACCAAATTCGACGAAAAGCCAATGAGGGGCTGGCTAGAATGATGGTCCTTCCCAGGGTTTTTGCTTTCTGTAGAACCTCGGGTATCAACAGGATAGGTGGAAATGCATAGAGGAGACCCGGAGGCCATTCGTGAATGAGTGCATCCCTTGGGGCTTCGGCCAGAGGGGGAATCAGGGCAAAGTAGCTTCTGCATTGTTCATGTGATCATAAAAAGGTCACAGCAAGGCTGGCCCCACCTGCGGAATATCCTGTCAGCTATTTTTTTTTTTTGAGGGACCACTGTGGGGCAACAAAACTGCTCTGCTCAGCTCATCTTGTCTGCTATCACATTGGATTTCCCCGGGATGTGCGTTGCTTACAGAAAGCGCTGGGTGGATATAGCCCACTGCCATACTCTTAGGGCCTCGCGACAAAGGGGATATGACCTGGTTCCTCCTTGTTTGTTCAAGTACCAGACCACTGACACATTGTCTGTCTGAATCGCAATCATACCCAGCAGAAGAGAGTCCTGGTGCACTGCGCAACGCCAAAAGTACTGCCTCATCCCTACTACATTGGATATGCAGGCAGGTTCTTGATCGGGTTCATGTGCCTTGGCCAACCTTCCTCTCGAAAAATGCCCCCACCCTATCAGGGAAGCGTCTGTGATCACTGTGGCCACTGGTGGGGGTAAAACAAAGGGTTGACCTATCATAACATGAAGTGAGGTCAACCACCACTGAAGATCCTTTTTGCAAGAGTTTGTGATCATTGTCAGGTGAGACATGGGGAGCTCTTGGTAAGAATTTCACCACAACGTACTCGCACATAAGGCAGGTGCAAAAGGCCAAACAAACATATATCAAAGTCAGAAAGAGGCCAGCACCAAGGAGTGAGTATAAATCCGTTTATTATGGCATAACCAAAAAATCAAAATCAGACTGTTTTCGGCACCTTGGTCTTCATCAGTGATACAACACTGCCAAATTCAAAAAGCTTTATATAGCATCATTAATTAATTAAGGCTATAGAAATATTTAAAGTCACAGTGTCTGGAATCCACATATACCCTAGCTTGGGATCATACAATACACATACGACCAGAATGCCAATAATTCACAAATGGTCATTCAAACCAGGGGTAAAAAGCCCCCCTAATTTAATAATCCAACCCCTCTATTTGTTATTTAGTAATCTATGCCATCCCATTTTATTGGATTTATCCCCCCATATTTTATCAATGATCATGAAATGGAATTTGGCTGTTTTGTGATTCAACACATGTTTATATAGAGCATTGTTCAGAAGTTGATCTCTAATATCATTAAGATGTTCCGACATTCTGATCCTGAATGGTCTTGACATCTGACCCACATAAAAGGTGGAACAAGAACAGGTGGCCAAATAGACCACCCAATCAGTGCCACAATTTCCAAAATATTTAATGTTATACACCCTACTAGTCTTTTTGGGGTCTATATTAAAAGCAATTTAACGCTTACTTCTACCTCAATACTTAAACAGCTTTCTGTA
>NW_025055438.1:0-8237 GCF_019279795.1 Protopterus annectens
GTGAAAAAACCAGAATTTTGTAAAATAAAATGAATGTGAGAAAGAGAGAACCAAATGAAGTTACTGAAATTGAATGAATGTATCAGAAAAATTGGAAAAAATGTGTTAAAGTTCTGCAACTGGAATGTGTATCCCAAAATCTGGATATGTTGCTCTCAGTCTGCAATATGCAGATAGTATGATTGTCTGAAATACCAAACATCCACAGTTGTCTATAGCTATATAAAGCAAATGTAGCAGGATGATGTAGCTGAACAAAGCCAGATATGAACGTGTATGAATAACAATAAAATGGATATTGATGTAGCAGTAACATTCCTATCACCAACTTGAAGTAGTTATCACATAGGAAACTGTAGGTAGAACAGTAGTGTGTCTATATCTGCAGCTATTAGAAATGTACAGCATATGTATTGGTATTTGAAGGTGTTAATTATATTTTCTTCACCCTACCCTATAACCACATATAATCCATTCCACATGAAATTGGTATGTGCAATCACAATTAACACCCCTGGACATTTGTCCTGTTGGGTCATACATATTTGCATGTACGTTGATGCATCTGCCCTGTTCATACATCCAAACCTGATGGCCTGTTGCCATCAATCAAGCCTGCATGTTGTTGGACTGTGTATTGCTGTTCAAATTATGCATGTGTTATTCTCGCTGTTCAATAGTGTGAATATCTTGGTGTTTGGTTAATGGGAATACTAATGCATGCTGTTAAACTAATTGGTATTGTATGTTACTAAACCAAACTGTCATGACATAATGCAAAACATAGGATGACAGGGAAGGCGGGTTCCAGTGGACCCACCTCTAATATCTCAGCTGGCGAGTGCACCTGGCATTAGTGCCCAGTCTGGACCCTCCTCCAGTGGCCCTGTGCCACCTGTGGGTGGAAGCGCTGCAGGGGATGGGGCTCACCCCCCCTCTGCAAGTGTGGCCGGAGGAGAACCACCACTCACCCGCTGTAGCGTCTGGACTGTGGTGCGTAGGGAGATCCAAGAAGCTGTTATTGGGCCCCTACGCCAGCTTGAGGCACAGGTGGCCAGGCATGCCTGCTGCCCGGCCTACACAGCCCCAGCACACCCCATCCTGGACAGTGAAGGCACAGTGGCAACTGCCCATGGGTGGGGATATCAGTTCCACTGTTGCCATCTGTGGGCTCATGGGCTCTGGATATCCAAACATCCGTCCCCGTCAATTGTGTAACCCCCACACGTGTCATACACTCCCCCTGTATGCTCTTGTTTGACTTGTCTGTTGAGCTAGCCAACCTACCTCACCAGCTATACCGACTTCCTTTACCTGACATACCACTCTCACCTTAGAAGATAAAGAAGGGGACTGTGTACCCACAAAAAAATTACGCCCATACATAGCTGCCCATTTGCACACATGTCTGCTGGACATGGAAACTATCAATTACAATTGGCTGTACAACAAGTATTATTGTTGTCCTTACACCTCTCACAGGGGTGGAAGGTTTCAAATGTCACACCAAATTACAAACATATGCACAGCTGTTGCTGATGAAGAAATGGGCAGCGACGGGCCTTACCTACATGCCTGCTGCAATACCCAAGCTTGTTTCCCTACTGTCTTACCCTGTTTGTGACCCCTTTTCACCACTTTCCTGTCTCCCCATTTTCATTTCTTTCAAAGAAAATAGCGGGGTTGAGTAAGCACTTTTAAGCGGTTGTGGCGGAGCTGACGCCAGTGCATGCGGAGCTCCGCAAACCAGCTAACCGGTTACAACTGCTTAAAAGTGCCTTAGTCACTCTGAATGACAGGTCCTGTAGTCTGTTCAAAAGCAAAATAAAATCCCACTGTCAGTCCCGAACCCAGGACCTTGGAAACAGTAGTCTGCATGACTTACCACTAAGCCATGACTGTTATATAAGAACATTGTGCTACAATAAATATATCATGTAATAGTAGGAATGAATGTAAAGGGACACAAAGCATGTCATGTATATTTACTGTCAAATCTAGTGGATTTCTATAATAGTAGTGTGCGAACAGAAACAGCCATGCTAGTTGGTAGCTAGTAGGTAATAATGTCACTGTAGCACCTTGCAAGCCACACACATACTCACAGCAGGATAATCACTGCCCATCCCCCAGAACCTGTTACAGGATCACATCCGGGCCAAGTAATCAAATATGTGGAGCTAAGGGCCAAAACCAGGGACACATTACAAATAATGTTACAACAAACTTAGACAGTTCAGATAGTAACAGGTTCTGCATTTTGTTGGATGTTTGGAAGGGTATGAAGTCTGAAACTTAAATGTTTGTCACTATATTCTGACTTGAGCCCAGAGTGATTTGCCAGAAAGAGCTGTGCATGAGATATTGACTAAAATATGAGGCAAAATGTGGACAACTTGCAAATATTTTTACACATGAGAGGTCTGACACCGCCATATTTTAATAGTTAAGAGCCTAGACATAGCAACAGTGACTGAGTTACAGGGATGCCCCACAGACTCCATGTGAAATGTACAAACAGTAGGCAGAAAGGTGTTACAACACATGCAATGGTAACTATGAAGTCCTGAAAGTATGCACCACTTGCACGGCAGAAATAGTGCAGTAATACATATGCTCATGCTATCCCACAGTCACAACTGCAGAATACCAGACAATTTAATGGGTGTACCCCACTGATATGTACCATTCCATGAGGCAGATAACAGATGCACCTGAGAGTCTCTGGGCCTGCTCAGCAGCATAATCAAATACCCTAATAGATGTCAAGGCCCACACCATGGCCAGACCACACTGCATGCAGTAACACCCTATCAGATATAGCAAGCATTCCAAGGTGTGAATGTACATGGAAAATAGGAAAGCCACAGCAACACACTACAGTCAAGACACCTAGCAGGCATACAAGAGTGAATGTAAAGGACAAATATTGAAGCCATAGCAACAATTGCATGAGCCACTGCTATATACCAGTTACACCACAAGTCTCACAGGAAAGCACACACCCATATTAACAGTAGTAGTAGTTGTAGTGTCAGTTTACATACACACTTAGTGGAAACTGGGAGATGAATGGAGAAATGTTAATCTACAACACAGCCTGAAATATGAGAGAGATACTAACCTTTACACTCACAGAACAGTGTCCACAGCATACCAGCATGGTCCCATTACTCTGAAAGGGCAATGCCTATATCACATACCTTTTATAGCACTGTCCTGAAATCACAGTGAGAACTGCAATCAATACACAACTGGCTGCATGCAATCAGCAAATGCTGGCTAACAATTGGTGCAGAGGCCATCACATGGACAATGCAGATACCTACAAAGCATCCTGTACTCCCAGTCCACGCATGCAATACTTTCATTGCACCATCTGGAGGCAGAGAGAGAGAGAGTAAGAAAGAAAAAAAAGAAAATAAAACACAAACAAAAACTACATTAAGAAAACTAAGTTAAGCTGTCATCAGTGACAGTATCAAGCGGGGCTAGCAGCAGCAGGAACCTATACAACTCAAACCAGCTGTGACAAACACAGGTAATGTAAAGTAACAATTTAATAGTCTACATACTGTGGACCCTCCATATGTGTTATTGGTCTGTATCTATATGTATGTCTATGTGATAAGTTGTGTGTACATTGTTTTACCCAAAGGGGGTGACTATATATTTCATGCCATTCAGTCTTAGGCCATGATTCTGGCACCAGTTGTCCGTTTCAGTGAGGCCTGTCTGTAGGATGTGTGTGTCAGCTGGTGTATCGACTATGGCGCCTAGTTTGCAGTCATCTGGGAACTTTGTCATACAAGCCCATGTTTGCTTTCACATCTGAGAAGTAAATGCCAAACAAGAGGATCCTAGGACAGAGCCCTGTGGGATACCATGTGACTGGCTTTAGTCTGACATGGCTCCCACAATTTTGACTTTATGGATTGTGTTGTTTAACCAGTTTGCAACCCATCATGTGACATATGTATTAACATTTAAGCTGATGAGCTTGTCTATGATGCCTGAGTGGGGTATTGTGGAAGGCCTTAGGCAAATCAGGTAGGCTGTATGGACTGCTTTGCCTCATCAATGGCTGTAGTGACTGTTTTGAAAGTCAACCAGGTTCAAAAGGCAGGATCAGCCCACAAAGCCAAACTGGGTGGGATCAAGTGTCTGTAGGTCCCCAATTTCACTGTATATGAGTTCCATAATGAATCTTTCCATAGCTTTGCAGACAAAGGGTGGTTCATCGGTAGTTCCCAGGGTCTGTAGGTGCCTCCTTTGTGGAGTGGGACCACTGTTGCTGTACCAGTGTTCAGGTACATATCCTAGTAAGGCTAAGGTTAAATATCATTTTATATGGGTTTTAGCTCCTCTTGGAGTTCCCTGCACACGGGATACCATCAGGTCCCATTGATGCTGTGTGTTCTGCTTTGCTGAGGGCGGCCCTCACCTGGACATCTGAGATGACAGGGAGGTTACATTCAGCTATGATAAGTATTTCTTCATTTGGGGGAGAAGGAGGGGGGATATTTGCACTGAATCTGTCTGCCAGAATGTTGCCAATATCTGTGGGTTCAGTGAATTTTGTGTAGTTGTGTACTAACTCTGAGCATAGCTGAGGCTTTTGGTCCATGTTTCTAACAAAACTGAAGAAGGCCTTGTGGTTATCTTTAGTGTCCTTGGCCATTTTTCTCTCAGAGTTGGCCTTGGATGTTGTTATGAGAGAACTTAGCTTTTTACTAGTGCTGACCACAGATGCCTTCCCTTTATGTGATTTTGCTCTGTTTTGCAGTAGCCTCCTTCTATCATTACACAATTTGTCTATGGCTGGGGTCCACCAGACAGGATGCTTAACCTTTGTGCATAGGGTCTGGGTTAGAATTGTGTGTGCATGTTCCATGCATTCTTGAGGATGTCCGTGGGAAGCATTTGCAAAGGGGTCAGCATTATGGGTTGTGGCTTCCACTGGCCCAGTGGGCTGCATGGATACTATCTCAGTCCTAACAAGTGAAAATCCATCTATCCAGATATATTTCAAAGTAGTCTACAGTGCTGGTGGTGGTGGTGGGATATGTATATCCAGGCCGATTAGTTTGTGTCCAGATCACACTAGTGGATGACATTACACATACAGTACCATGTTACGAACCCCCAGAGTGAGGTGGTACATTGGACCTGTCTCAGTGTGCTGACTGATGGGGCTTGGTACTTTGTTGTATGGAAAGTGGCAGGTATTGTTGCACAGGTGTCGGCTGAGCACTATCTGGCCATGTACATGTGTATCCACCAAGAGACACACACGTGCTACATATGGGAGTAGTAGTATATCACTACAGTTGAGTATCATGTATAGTATGTGTGCCATATTTTGCTGTCATAGTTTGCTGATATCCTGTTTGTGTTCTCTTTCAGGGACATGGTGCATCAGCGAAATCCTGCCTACTCTGCTGCAGAAGATGAAGAGATACACCAGAGCCTGGTGCGGGATTATGACATACTGTTTTCCCGCACCAACCAGAATCAACAGGAGAGGGCTGCACTGTGGCAAGACCTTGTCCGTAGGGTAAAATGACATTGGGTGATGCAGAATCCCAGGACATATGAGCAGGCAATGCATCACTGCAGTGACGGATCAGAAATGTCCGTCAGTGTGCGCTGGATATCCACAGGCAACAGGTCACCACAGGAGTAACGTGGCTAGCCACACATTCCCCTCACCAGACTGGAGGGGCTACCTCATGTTGCAGTGGCTCTGAGCTCCAGGAACATCAACAGCAACACACCTGCATTATGATGGAGGCGAGTGCCACAGCAACACGACATAAACCGCAGTAGGGTATTATGCCAGCAAGTGTATACTGACTGTCGTACACTGTTAGCTGGGCATGCGTAAGGTGTGTCCTTGATATGTAGCTGTCAACATAGTATGTAATTGTGCAGGTGTGATACGAATATCAGCAGCTGACATGAAAGGCAACTGTTGTAATTACCGAACTGTACTATAGTATCAATGTGGTACAGTTGTGCCCACTGACACAATCCCTATTTCTCCAGGACCCTCCAGTGTTACAGCAAGGAAACAGACCATCCACGCTGGTGAGTGTGTAATAACAATACCGCATAGTCTTGATAGTGCCAGTAATAATAGTGCAGTAACTCAGCAGTGCCTGTGTGTATACCTCGCGGGCGCGCATGTGTGTGTGTCCATCGCAGCATGTGTGCAGGTGCATTGCACGGCATGTGCATAAAAGTACGTGTGCTTCACTGCAACATTGTGTAGACATAAACTGTGTTTCCGTCTTTCTCCCACAGGTTCTGCGCTGCTCTGCGTCCTGCAGCAGGGAACCTGAATCTGGTGCCATTGGTAATGAGTAATGATGATATTTGTGTACGGCACAGGAAGGTGTAAGTCAGGGTCCATCATTGGTCAGTCCAATTACCAGTACATTAGCTGTCAACCCCATCATTGCGTTACATGTCATCCTGCCAGTACATCCCATATGTCACCAATGTCCCAGGTGATGGACATGCCAATGGGCATTGACCAGGGTAATGTGGTATTTAGCGTTTCTGACACAGCAGCCATGGGCAGTGGGTCCTGATGGTACTCAGCCACAGACAGTTGTCCATGGGTTCTTGTGGAGCATCCGCGGGTGCCATACTGCCCCGCAGATGATGCCCAAAGAGTGTCTGTCAACCCCAGCTGGCGTTTTGAGCTGTCGCAGTGCACAGTCACGATGGAAAGGCACCAGGCAAGGCCTCGAGGAGCTGGAGAGCATGCTCTGACATCCGATGACTGACAGTAAGGCGGACATTGCAGTGATGCTATCCGCATCCACCGGCGTCATAGACAGGCGTTGTGGGGACATATTACAAGCAGTTCCACAACCACATGTCCATGAGCCAGGGCAATGCGGACTGTTGCGTCGACGCGTCAGTATGTCCAACAGCAGCAGTTGGCAGTCGGGCGCCGACAACAAACAGGCCCACGGACACCCCCATAGTGCTGTAGCCAGCAGCCCCAGCACGGGGTTCAAAGGTCGCCCAGACTGCCCTGAGACCATGCATGGTTCCTGACAGTCCCAACAGGGACCCAGTCCAGTCAACGAACACCCACTTCTGATGACAGTACTCCAGTCTGGCTTAAATACTGGATACATGGTCCAGCACCCTGCCAGGCACAGTACTCATGTCCGTGGGTCACAGACAATTAGATCTGTATGACCTGGCAGTTGCAGTTCGTGGCTGTCCACAAACTCCAGTATATGGCAGGCAGCGGCCATGAGGGTGGAACTGTGCGTGCATGCATACACCTGCGAAATGTTAACACCTAGGGCTACACCACATACATGCACACACTGCATCAACAGTGCCCGCACCCTGTACTGCTGTCCCTCACCAACACACATACATACAAGCATGTCAATTGGTGGCATCATCGGTGGCCAGACTCAGGCATACCTAGTTCACACCCTGTGCATAGCAGGTGAGCTTTGAAACTGTGCCACCTCCTGCAATCTCTAACATCAGTGCAGGAACAGGTTAACATGTTGCTTTGATGCACTGGGATGACTACATGAAGTGTATTAATAGTATCCATGTTGGTAACAAAGTACAGTGTGCTGATATGATTGTGTGTATATCCCAGCATGCCCTGATGCAGTAACCCCTGGTATGAACGTACCTGAATTGTTATCTTCACACCCATAAGTAAGGAAGTACCATAAAATGTAACAGCTGCACATTTTTGCAGCCACTGGTGGTAAGGATGTCAACAGACAGCCAACATGCTATAGGTAAAGTAACAGGGAGAAGGTAATCCAATGCAAGTAGTGATACACAACATGATACGTACACCAATGGTGGCATGTTGCCCACAACCACTTCATGCGTAAATGTGGATGTTTGTGCATGTTGATATGTGTAGGCAGTACCAATTTAATTTAAATTGTAAATTAAATCTTAAATAATTTCAGTTTACCATAGACATCTGAGCTAACCGCATTCCTGGGCACATGTTTATAGTGCCTGCATATTTGCACTGTTACCTACTGGAAGTGGTTACCCCTTCTTTGTTGTACAATGGACTACTTCCAGCCCTGCTTACTGTAGCTTTGTTTGCATGCATGTTTGCTTGAGGTTCCCTGGAACACTGATTCCACCTGCAATGCAGATTTACAGAGCTTCTGTGGATTCCTAGTGACATCTGCCCATTAGCCTTACCCTTATGTTTGTGACACATT
>NW_025055439.1:0-8271 GCF_019279795.1 Protopterus annectens
CAAAGCTCTTTTTTTAATGCCCCTCCCACCGGATTGTCTGCGTTGTTGCTCTCATTGCACACTGTGAGTTAATAGGTGTTAATTGCTCAGTTGTACTCCAATTGCCCTACCACAGCATTTCCTTGTGTCTTCCTAAACTTCCTTTTGGGCTGTGGTGCATGAGTGCGTGAAGTCCGCTTACGGGTTTAAGACGCGTTTTCGTCACGTGCCACATGCGCTTTTGAGCTGCATGTGTGCTCTCAGCTGAGCAGCTATGCCACCATCACGCCCACACAATATGCGGCTTTGCTTAGCAACGGGCAGCCTGGTTACATTGCTCCAGTGTCCTTACAGCTGCAGTAGCACACCCTGCTGATGTCATGTATTCCTCAGACCACTCCTTGGTGTTGTGGCGCTGCACCATATTGTACATCCTTAGGCCGGCAGGACATTTTGCGATTCACTATTACTTGTCTCATTTGCGTAGTGACTACTAATTCGCTATTATCGCGCGAACACTGTCACGGGCCCTTAGCAACCATACAGCAGTTTGTGGTGCATGCATACCGGTAACTATTTATGGTGAAATCATGATTTGTGTTACATTGCTATTTTATGACATTTGTATATATTTTCCTTGTGTTCCCCATTTACACCTTGCCCCTATTGTACTTTGTGTTACTGTGGCCATGACATTAAATGTTATTTTTTATGTGTTGTGCATCTTTTCTTATGCCATTGGCTGTATATTTCATCATTGGCATATGTTAACTTTGTAATACATGAGTCTAGTCCACTTCCAAGGCTCTGATGTTCTGTCTGTCAACATGTAAACCGTTTTTTTTTTTTTTTTGGTTTACATTTCTGGAAACTTCTGCAACTACACCCTCACATACACTTGTGAATCACTATGTACCTTCATTTGCATGCTGCAGTACTGAGCATGGGATGATTTGCATAACTACATGAGGCTGCATAGCAGATCACAGCATCGGCTCGTGGTGCACGTGGAATTGGATCATGCACAGATGGGTGGAATTGGCCATGTTGGTGTATACACGCCTCACCTTCTCACGCCTGGCGCCTGAGATTCATGAATCCCGGAGATAATGTGAAAACACTGATTAAACATAGATACAGCTTATATGACAATAATTCAATTTCATAGACATTTTAGCCAGTTTAGAGAAACTAAATGTACGTTAGTATAATATGAACAGAAAGTGCATTGTGAACTGAGAGGGGGAAAAAAACAAGATATTAATAGCGGTAAAGTGTGTGACATGCCTAATTTTCAAATCATGCCTAATTTCCAAAGCTTATAACAATATAGATATTGTTTCAGACAAACTTGTAAAGAGCAATGGGATTACATCTAATGCATTTGAATTGTTACATGTTTAATATCCAACACTTGGAATCTAGGGTATTTTCAAATTACACAAGAACTTACTGGATCAACTTATAAGATCTACAGTTTCAGCTAGAGCTTCGAAAACAGATTTCCTTGCAGTGCTAGTGGAATATGATAAAATAAAGACTTAACCTTTCCCCACCTCTCATTTTGAATACCAGGAATTTTATAAGCAATATTAGAAATTTATCTTTAAAAATGGAAATCATTTTGGTAAAGAGTGATACACATTCATTTTCTACACTGTGAGAAGGAGGCAGTAGATATGTATATGGAATATTTGACTGAGAGTAAATATTTTTGTTATTATGATTTTATTCTTTGTTTGAATCTTATTTGGTTTTGATTTTAATGAATGTTTTTTTGAATAAAGATTTCAACAGGCCACTTGGGCAGCAGTTCATTTTCCTTATGGCGCCTATTTTTTCTTATTTATTTATGGCCATCTGGAAAATGGAACATGTACCTAATGATAGTTAAAGAAAGTTTACCAGGTTCTGTGGTCATCTTAACATTTTCTTTATATTTGCTTGATGTGATCAGATTTGTGGTTTAAGAAATGTTCATAATTATATTAACAATGTAAAAAAAGGAATGTATTGTTTTAATATAGAACTACAGGTGCCCTAAAGTGTGTTTGACATTTCCTCCAAAAATATTTGATATCATTTTAAAGTAACATGTTAAGGAGATGGCATAGATATTAATTCAGCAGCCTTAAATCATGATTATGTCTTTCCTAGATAAAGATCCAATGCCTAGTCTCCATTCCTCTGTAGTTGCCACAGTAGACAGTTAATAGCAATGGAAACACTTTCACCATGGGGAGTCACTGTATATTTTAGAATGGTCAATAGTGCAGTTGTGAGGTGGCTTTTGGGAGGGTTCCTCTGTAGCAGGAAAGACGATATAGGAAGTGAAGTAGATGAAATATGCATGAGTAAAAATTACAACTTCCATTTACTGTCCTTTTATCTTTTTGTTGTTCTGTACAGTAGTCTTGATGTGTTTTGAACCAGAAAAGTTTAAGTAACTTTCAATTAGTTAAGGTTGGCTTTTTGTGAAGCTCTTGTGATAGAAGCTTAGTTGCTCTTTCAGTAAGTGGTCTGTTGCCTGTAGATGTTTATTGTACATCCATAGAATGAGAAAGAAAAACACCACTCAGTCATTAAGTAATGTCAGTGTGTAGGGATTTGTTTATCCATCTCAAATATAGGGATTAGGAGGGATTTGTCTCCTTCTAAATCCCATACATGACATTTAGGGGAAGCATTCTGTCATGATCAGAAAAAAACTGTCATTCCTTTGGACACTAAGTAAATAAAAAAAAATCCATCAAGGAAATAAGCTTTTTCTAAAATAGTTTAGTCATTCTTAAATTGTCAGCTCCAGAGTAAGGCAGAGCAGAAGGCAGTACTTATCTTAGATGAACAATTATTTTTAATATGTGATCAGTATCACACAGTCCTGCATTTAAGTTCTATAAACAACTGTGTTCATTAAAAGGAATGTGCTGCTGTAAAAGTATAAGGTAACAGGCAAGTGGTTAACACAGTTTGCTTAGGTTAAACAGCATACTTAACTGAATGAATCTTAATGGTATGTGTTGTCAAGGAACAGTCTTGCTTTGACGGTTGCTTTAAAACCCGTGGCCTCAGCACCTTGGCCCCCACGCTCGCAAAACACCCTATAAGCCACACCCACAGGTCAGTCACTCCCCAGGAAGCCACTCTACATGTTTCCTTCATTTAAATGCATACAAAGAAAAGATACCTTGTGATGTAGTTAAACTGCAAGTGAAGGGCAGTGGAATTGACCTTTGTGACCACCCTTTATCAATTCCCCCCTTCACATATGTTAGTTTAAAAGTCATGTCCTCAGAAATAGAAGCCCACATGCCTTGTTCCAAAATTGTAAGTTAATCAAGCAGTTTAATTTACTTTGGGGTAGGCAGTGAACCTCCTGACTCAGTGAGAGAGTAGAATAGCAACCTCCTCCTCCATGTGTACAGTAGCTTAAGCTGGAATAAGCACAAACACAGATGACCATTTGCCTAAACAATACAGTCTCTGTGAAAACAAATTAGCATGTGCAGTAACTTCTCTGCCATTGAAATGGCATGAAATCCACATTCATAAAATGCATCTGGCCCGTGGAGGCTTAATTTACCTTTGGGCTGTTTTCAAACAGACTGCTTGCACACATTTTAGGGCCATGCATACATGTATGCTTTCTTTGATTCACCTTCCTACAAGATTGTATTAAATTACATTCCTTATATAATAAAGCACCACTTGTTAGTGTTTTCAAATTTGTAGTTTTTAACATTTTTCCAGTAGGCAATGAAACAAAATGCATGACCCAATGTTGACAAAAGATGCCCATTTCAGAACATTTTAACCCATAAAGGCCATTCAAAGTTCTGTCATTACAATCCACAGAGTCAATAATACAATTTTTGCAGAAATACAAATTCATCCGGATATTCTACATTAAAGTTTTTTAATAATGAACAGTCTGTTACTAGCAAACAATTTTACATTTCAATTGTTTCATCTACCAATTCACTGCCTACTGGCCCTTGAAGAATTACTTTTCTATATTTTTACACAAAAATGGTAAGCTAGTAACAATATTGCAATAGGGAAATAACTGAAACTGACAACAAGTTCATAGTTAGTGGGCATCTTATACAAGAGGACACACTCAGAATGCAAAATTCCTATCCCCTTAAAATACGTCAAATAATCGACAAGTAGTGCATTACCATGCCTCCATACTTCTCAACCTCTTAACAGAACATGGACAAAGCCTGAAACAGTGGGGGTGGCAAAGGGACAGATTATGTGTGCTCTTATAGTCTTAGAAAGTTGCTAAAATAACACCATTTTTCTTAGCAGGCATTTTCTGAAGGAAATGAAGACAAAGTGAAATGTATGACATTTAGTTATTTCAATCCTCATTGATTTGCCTGAAAACCACAAATTGTATGAGGAATAGGAAAAAATATGAGGCAAAAATCTGGACAGTTGAGGTATGCTCATTGCCATATGGGCATTTGCTAAAATTATCATAGATCTCCCAGGAGGTCTCAGGTTGGGAGGGTGGCCTAATGGTTAAAGTGTTTGCCTTGCAAACACAAAGTACAGGGTTTGAATCACACAAGGGATAATTGGCTAGGCTTAAAATGGCTCACAAAGGCAGTTAACTTAGCATAAACCTATAATAAGGAGGCAATGTGAATGGGACCAAACAAAAATACAATCAAAGTAGATGTCTTTGTGGGATATGTGTCTTCTATAAACATGATGATTAATCTTTTTGCTGCTGATCATACCCTAAATGCATGCAAGGCATCTGACCCTAACCCATAACAAAAATAGGACAAGTATCACAATAAGGAAAAAAAAAAATTTCAAAATGGGGCACTTACTTGTAGCTCTGAAACTTTCTCAGTCAAACAGCTGGACTGATGATGCTTTACATGCTAATTTAGAAACTGCACTGCGAGCAAGAAACCAGCTTAAAAATAAAAACGCTTGGCATCTGAAGGTGGAAAGGGTGCAAAGCTCTGTGGGTTTATGACTACTGCTGGTAGTCATATGATGAACATCACACAGCTACTGGGTTGTGCTGATATTGCAGTTCTTAATAATAGTGTGTAATCCTGGTATTTTTATAAATACTACCAATTCACTGGGGTAAGAACTAAAAGAATAAGCCCACCCTTTACTGAAACTTTATTAGGAACAGATAAATCATGAAATAAGTATCTAAGGACCTGGGTAGCCTGCAATTGCCTTGCAAAGAGCCTCCATAAGCCAGAAGATTGGGAGAAATGAACTAAAAAAAAAAGGATATTGCAAGTCTCATGTTAGAGTGTCCTAAATCAGTTGGCTGATAAAAAGTAAGTCAAATCAAATTTTAAGTGATGCGAAAATTCTTTGTTCTAAAACATATTAAGCATTAAGAGGTAAACAAAGAAAAGGGCAACAAATAAATTTAATACACATGTCCTGAGGGCAAATGTGGAACAGTTGTAACAGAGAAAGCGCACCATCTCTTCAGATCTAATATCTAGGTTATATGGCCCTGACCACTCCCCTCATGCTGCTAAGGATCTTTGTGCCTGGGCAGGAGACTTAAACGACACGGCTATTAATAGGGCCGCTGGAGGATAGATTCATCACCCAAAAGACTCCCTATGCTGTGGAACAAAATCCCAATACATGTGAGACGAGCACCTCGCTGGCCTTGTTCAGGAGAAATCTTGACCAATGGATGGAGATCTGAATATACCAGGGATTACTCAGTGTCACTGCTCGACAGAGGCACAACAAAATAATGGGTATAGTTCCCCATACTAAAGGGGTGGCGTAAAGCCTAAAGCGATGGGCCCCAAACGCCAAGTACCCTCGGGCAGATAGCCTAGTATGAACCTATGAACCTATGAACCTATTGCACAAAAACTTAAACCCATGTGGTGGACACTGCCATTTCTTAGTGGAGTGAGTCTACTTATTTACCATGGGAAATAATTAAAACCATGGCAAATGGAATTGTGAATGAAACTCAACAGCTTCTTAACGTTTTTAAATAGGTATTTTACCCCATTCCCTGAAGTACAGTAATCTGAGTATGTTTATGTGTGATCAGAACAAATGCAGAGAGCACAGATACATGTAAAAAAACACCATTTTAAAAATTCCACTTTTTGCAGTTATAGGCATTCAAGATGCTGGTCTTGACAAATTCAGTAGGAAACCATTTTTCATGCAGACACACACACACGCACACATACACACACACACACACACACACACACACACACACACACACACACACAAACATGTGGCAGCCTTACACACCACACACACACACACACACACACACACGCTTTTGCAGCGCACACACACTGCCAGCCTTTTACAGCACGCACACACCGCAGCACACACACACTCTCTCTCTCTCTGTCATACACAAATTAACAATTTAAATTACAAACACACTTGCTCTCTCATACAAAAACTAATGATTTAAATTATACACACACACTTTCTCTCTCATACACAAACAATTTAAATTACACACCTACACACACACACACACACACACACACACACACACACACACACACACACACCTTCTTTCTAAACCAAATGGTCACATGCAAACACATGCCCCCGGATTCACTAATCTTCCATGCAGGACTAGCGTAGTCCTGAACAGAAGCGCCTGTGTAGGAGGATGAAGGCAGCGTGCCATGCATATTAATGAAGGTGCACTGTCTGACCTCCTGGAAGCAGGTGTATGAGCACAGGGGGTGTCACAGGAGCAGAGATCTTGGAATAAACATGCCCTATTAGCAGAACAGCACAAAAAGTGTAAGAATTAAATGAAACCATAAGACCGATCGTAGGTGTCGCATATCCCCATCAACAGTCCCCATGTGACACAACAGCAACGGGACGCCGAAATCAAAAACCCCTTCATTTTTTTAAAGCGTAAGTACAGTTAACCATATGTGTGCAGGTGTGCCCATTGTTTAAGCTATGGTTAAAAACAGCTTAAAAAGGCGAAAAGATAACAAGGAAGATATATGCAAATGAAACAGCACAGCAATGGTGTGATGGGCAGAGCATTTGGCTAACAAGCAGGCAATCCCGGTTTGAATTGTAGCAGCACAGTCTATTTTGCATGGCAAAGCATGGGTATAACCAATATTTGTATTGCAAACCCACTAAATCACATACATTTATGAACTAGAGCACTGCAGAAATGCATGTGATGAGTCAGTATCATAATGAATAAGGCAGTAGTAAGCAGGTGTAAGCACAGATAAGCAGTAGTAAGCATATTTAAGCACTAGTAAGCATGTTTAAGTGCATTTGTGTGGGGGATAGGCACTGCCTACACAGATTAAGCAAAAGGAGAAATAACTGGTGCTGAACACTGTAACCAGAAGTTAGTAGTGTACCTGCGCTGTAAACCCATAAACCCATTGACACAACTGCTTAATCACTCTGTATCCAACGGCCGATGTTCTGCCCAGCAACAAAATAAACAGCCTCTGTAAGGCTTGAGCCCAGGACCATGCACACCATACACAAAATGATTTACTACTAAGCCATGCCAGGTATGCATTAATTTGATGTTTTCAAAACATAACATCCAGTCCGGAAGTCATGCAACAGTACAGAGATATACCTACATCTGGAGTAGCAGCCAATGTGTGTAAAATATATTACTATCTAAATGGATACAACATATCTATATATGTAGTTTATATATATACTATACTATACCTTATATACTGTGTGTGTGTATATATATATATATATATATATATATATATATATATATATATATATATATATATATATATATATATACACATACACAGATATATCTATGATTCTATGATATGATACAGCACATAAGGAGCTGACATATGATCACAGGCACTGCCAATGAGGGTGAGGGGCCCAATCAACATATGTGTAACATGTACCATCACCCCCCCCCCCAGCCAAACAGGGGAAACATACAAACAAACTCACAAATGAAGTAAACAATTCACTGCTCCCCAAACCACAGGCAGGATGCAACCAGTGGGGGAAACACTGTGGACCCACTAAGTCTAATCTAGAAACAAAGACAGGAACATCCCTTGTGGGATAACCCAAAAATTACTGGGTAATTGGAGTCCTGTCTGTACAATGACTCATCAAGGCAGGGCGTGTATGTGCTTGGACTACAAGGTTGGGAAATCGTCATGACCCATGGGTCAAGATAACATACGAGATGGGTCCCGAGAAGTCGAGACTGAGCAGTGTGTGGGTGATTGAGCGTCTACCGGAAATTTTGGTTTTAAAAAT
>NW_025055440.1:0-11780 GCF_019279795.1 Protopterus annectens
GGGTTTGGCATCAGTAAGGAACTGTCAGTCCCCACAAGAGATGCAAACTCTTGCAAATTCCCTGACTCCCATGTCTCTGGTCACCATCAGTGTCACTCTATTTCTTCCTTCTTTGCCCTTACACAGCTTCAGAGGTGCCCAAATTCACTGGGGACAGAGCTTTATCTCTTCAACAGCTTCAGAGGTGCTCAATTTAACTGCAGACAGGGCTTTATCTCTTCCACAGCTTCAGAGGTGCCCAAGTTCACTGGGGACAGGGCTTTATCTCTTCCACAGCTTCAGAGGTGTCCAAGTTCACTGGGGACAGGGCTTTATCTCTTCCACAGCTTCAGAGGTGCCCACGTTCACTGGGGACAAGGCATTATCTCTTCCACAGCTTCAGAGGTGCCCATGTTCACTAGGGACAGGGCTTTATCTCTTCCACAGCTTAAGAGGTGGCTAAGTTCACTGAGGACAGGGCTTTATCTCTTCCACAGCTTCAGAGGTGCCCAAGTTCACTGGGGACAGGGCTTTATCTCTTCCACAGCTTCAGAGGTGCCCAAGTTCACTGGGGACAGGATTTTATCTCTTCCACAGCTTCAGAGGTGCCCTAGTTCACTGGGGACAGGACTTTATCTCTTCCACAGCTTCAGAGGTGCCCAAGTTCACTGGGGACAGGGCTTTATCTCTTCCACAGCTTCAGAGGTGCCCAAGTTCACTGGGGACAGGGCTTTATCTCTTCCATAGCTTCAGACATGCCCAAGTTCACTGAGGACAGGGTTTTATCTCTTCCACAGCTTCAGAGGTGTCCAAGTTCAATGAGGACAGGGCTGTATCTCTTCCACAGCTTCAGAGGTGCCCAAGTTCACTGGGGACAGGGCATTATCTCTTCCACAGCTTCAGAGGTGCCCAAGTTCACTGGGGACAGGGTGTTATCTCTTCCACAGCTTCAGAGGTGCCCAAGTTCACTGGGGACAGGGCTTTATCTCTTCCACAGCTTCAGAGGTGCCCAAGTTCACTGGGGACAGGGCTTTATCTCTTCCACAGCTTCAGAGGTGCCCAAGTTCACTGGGGACAGAGCCTTATCTCTTCCACAGCTTCAGAGGTGCCAAAGTTCACTGGGGACAGGGCTTTATCTCTTCCACAGCTTCAGAGGTGCCCAAGTTCACTGGTGACAGAGCTTTATCTCTTCCACAGCTTCAGAGGTGTCCAAGTTCACTGGGGACAGGGCTTTATCTCTTCCACAGCTTCAGATGTGTGCATGTTCACTAGGGACAGGGTTTTATCTCTTCCATGGCTTCAGAGGTACCCAAGTTCACAGGGACAGGTCGTTATCTCTTCCAGAGCTTCAGAGGTGTCCAGGTTCACTGGGGACAGGGCTTTATCTCTTCCACAGCTTCAGAGGTGCCCAAGTTCACTGGGGACAGTGCTTTATCTCTTCCACAGCTTCAGAGGTGCCCAAGTTCACTGGGGACATGGCTTTATCTCTTCCACAGCTTCAGAGGTGCCCAAGTTCACTGGGGACAGGGCTTTATCTCTTCCACAGCTTCAGAGGTGCCCAAGTTCACTGGGGACAGGGCTTTATCTCTTCCACAGCTTCAGAGGTGCCCAAGTTCACTGGGGACAGGGCTTTATCTCTTCCACAGCTTCAGAGGTGCCCAAGTTCACTGGGGACAGTGTCATATCTGTTCCATAGCATCAGACATGCCCAGGTTCACTGAGGACAGGGTTTTATCTCTTCCACAGCTTCAGAGGTGCCCAAGTTCACTGAGGACAGGGCTGTATCTCTTCCACAGCTTCAGAGGTGACCAAGTTCACTGGGGACAGGTGTTTATCTCTTCCACAGCTTCAGAGGTGCCCAAGTTCACTGGGGACAGGGCGTTATCTCTTCCACAGCTTCAGAGGTGCCCAGGTTCACTGTAATCAAGGCTTTATCTCTTCCACAGCTTCAGAAGTACCCATGTTCACTGGAGACAGGGCTTTATCTCTTCCACAGCTTCAGAGGTGCCCAAGTTCACTGGGAATAGGGCATTATCTATTCCACAGCTTCAGAGATGCCCAAGTTCACTGGGGACAGGGCTTTATCTCTTCCACAGCTTCAGAGGTGCCCAAGTTCACTGGGGACAGGGCTTTATCTCTTCCACAGCTTCAAAGGTGTCCAAGTTCACTGGGGATAGAGCTTTGTCTCTTCCACAACTTCAGAGGGCCCAAGTTCACTGGGGACAGGGCTTTATCTCTTCCACAGCTTCAGAGATGCCCAAGTTCACTGGGGACTGTGCTTTATCTTTTCCACAGCTTCAGAGGTGTCCAAGTTCACTGGGGACAGGGCTTTATCTCTTCCACAGCTTCAGATGTGCCCAAGTTCACTGGGGACAGGGCTTTATCTCTTCCACAGCTTCAGAGGTGTCCAGGTTCACTCGGGAAAGGAATATATCTCTTAAACAGCTTCAGAGGTGTCCAAGTTCACATTGGACTCAGCTTTGTCTCTTCCACAGTTTCAGAGGTTCCCAAGTTCACTGGGGACAGGGCTTTATCTCTTCCACAGCTTCAGAGGTGCCCAAGTTCACTGGGGACAGGGCTTTATCTCTTCCATAGCTTCAGACATGCCCAAGTTCACTGAGGACAGGGTTTTATCTCTTCCACAGCTTCAGAGGTGCCCAAGTTCACTGAGGACAGGGCTGTATCTCTTCCACAGCTTCAGAGGTGACCTCGTTCACTGTGGACCAGGCTTTATCTCTTCCACAGCATTAGAGGTGCCCACGTTCACTGAGGACAGGGCTTTATCTCTTCCACAGCTTCAGAGGTGCCCATGTGTACTGGAGACAATGCTTTATCCGTTCCATAGCTTTAGAGGTGCTCCAGTTCACTGGGAACAGGGCTTTATCTCTTCCACAGCTTCAGAGGTGCCCAAGTTCACTGGGGACAGGGCTTTATCTCTTCCACAGCTTCAGAGGTGCCCATGTTCACTGTGGACAGGGCTTTATCTCTTCCACAGCTTCAGAGGTGACTAAGTTCACTGGGGACAGGGTTTTATCTCTTTGACAGCTTCAGAGGTGCCCAAGTTCACTGGGGATGGGCTTTATCTCTTCCACAGCTTCAGATGTGCCCAAGTTCACTGGGGACTGGGCTTTATCTCTTCCACAGCTTCAGAGGTGCCCAAGTTCACTGGGGACAGGGCTTTATCTCTTCCACAGCTTCAGAGGTGCCCAAGTTCACTGGGGACAGGGCTTTATCTCTTCCATAGCTTCAGACATGCCCAAGTTCACTGAGGACAGGGTTTTATCTCTTCCACAGCTTCAGAGGGGCCAAAGTTCATTGAGGACAAGGCTCTATCTCTTCTACAGCTTCAGAGGTGACCAGGTTTACTGGTGACGGGGCTTTATCTATTCCACAGCTTCAGAGGTGCCCAAGTTCACTGGGGACAGGGCATTATCTCTTCCACAGCTTCAGAGGTGCCCAAGTTCACTGGGGACAGGGCGTTATCTCTTCCACAGCTTCAGAGGTGCTCAAGTTCACTGGGGAGAGAGCTTTATCTCTTCCACAGCTCAGAGGTGCCTAAGTTCACTGGGGACAGGACTTTATCTCTTCCATAGCTTCAACCATGCCCAAGTTTACTGAGGACAGGGTTTTATCTCTTCCACAGTTTCAGAGGTGGCAAAGTTCACTGAGGACAGAGCTGTATCTCTTCCACAGCTATTGAGGTGACTAAGTTCACTGGGGACGGGGCTTTATCTCTTCCACAGCTTCAGAGGTGCCCAAGTTCACTGGGGACAGGGCGTTATCTCTTCCACAGATTCAGACGTGCCCAAGTTCATGGGGACAGGGCGTTTTCTGTTCCCAGGCTTTAGAGGTGCCCAAGTTCACTGGGGACAAGTCTTTAACTCATTCACAGCTTCAGAGGTACCCATGTTCACTGGGGACAGGGCTTTATCAATTACACAGCTTCAGAGGTGGCTATATTCACCGGGGACAAGGCTTTCACACTTCCACAGCTTCAGATGTGCCCAAGTTCACTGGGGACAGGGCATTATCTATTGCACAGCTTCAGAAGTCCCCATGTTCACTGGGGACATGGCTTTATCACTTCCACGGCTTCAGATGTGCCCAGGTTCACTGGGGACAGGGCTTTATCTCTTCCCCAGCTTCTAAGGTGTGCAAGTTCACTGGGGATGTTGCTTTGTCTCTTCCACAGCTTCAGAGGGGCCCAAGTTCACTGGGGACAGGGCTTTATCTCTTCCACAGATTCAGAGATGTCCAAGTTCACTGGGGACTGTGCTTTATCTTTTCCACTGTTTCAGAGGTGCCCACGTTCACTGGGGACAGGGCTTTATCTCTCCAACACCTTCAGATGTGCCCAAGTTCACTGGGGACAGGGCTTTATCTCTTCCACAGCTTCAGAGGTGTCCAGGTTCAATGCGTAAAGGACTTTATCTCTTCCACAGCTTCAGAGGTGCCCAAGTTCACACTGGACATGGCTTTGTATCTTATATAGCTTCAGAGGTGCCCAAGTTCACTGGGGAGAGGGCTTTATCTTTTCCACAGCTTCAGAGATTCCCAAGTTCACTGGGGACTGTGCTTTATCTTTTCCACAGTATCAGAGGTGTCCAGGTTCACTGGGGACAGGGCTTTATCTCTTCCACAGCTTAAGAGATGCCCAAGTTGAATGAGGACAGGGTTTTTTCTCTTCCACAGCTTCAGAGGTGCCCAAGTTCACTGGGGACAGGGCTTTATCTCTTCCACAGCTTCAGAGGTGCCCAAGTTCACCGAAGACAGGGCTGTATCATCTCTTCCATAGCTTCAGAGGTGCCCAAGTTCACTGAGGATGAGGCTTTATCTCTTCCACAGCTTCAGAGGTGCCCAAGTTTTCTGGGAACAGGGCTTTATCTCTTCCACAGCTTCAGAGGTGCCCAAGTTCACTGAGGACAGGGTTTTATCTCTTCCACAGCTTCAGAGTTGCCCAAGTTCACTGAGGACAGGGCTGTATCTCTTCCACAGCTTCAGAGGTGCCCAAGTTCACTGAGGACAGGGCTGTATCTCTTCCACAGCTTCAGAGGTGACCAAGTTCACTGGGGACAGGGCTTTATCTCTTCCACAGCTTCAGAGGTGCCTAAGTTCACTGGGGACAGGGCGTTATCTCTTCCACAGCTTCAGAGGTGCCCAAGTTCACTGGGGCAAGGCTTTATCTTCTCAACAGCTTCAGAGGTGCCCAAGTTCACTGGGGACAGGGCTTTATCTCTTCCACAGCTTCAGAGGTGCCCAAGTTCACTGGGGACAGGGCTTTATCTCTTCCACAGCTTCAGAGGTGCCCAAGTTCACTGGGACAGGGCTTTATCTCTTCCACAGCTTCAGAGGTGCCCAAGTTCACTGGGACAGGGCTTTATCTCTTCCACAGCTTCAGAGGTGCCCAAGTTCACTGGGGACAGGGCTTTATCTCTTCCACAGCTTCAGAGGTGCCCAAGTTCACTGGGGACAGGGCTTTATCTCTTCCACAGCTTCAGAGGTGCCCAAGTTCACTGGGGACAGGGCTTTATCTCTTCCACAGCTTCAGAGGTGCCCAAGTTCACTGAGGACAGGGCTTTATCTCTTCCACAGCTTCAGAGGTGCCCAAGTTCACTGGGGACAGGGCTTTATCTCTTCCACAGCTTCAGAGGTGCCCAAGTTCACTGGGGACAGGGCTTTATCTCTTCCACAGCTTCAGAGGTGCCCAAGTTCACTGGGGACAGGGCTTTATCTCTTCCACAGCTTCAGAGGTGCCCAAGTTCACTGGGGACAGGGCTTTATCTCTTCCACAGCTTCAGAGGTGCCCAAGTTCACTGGGGACAGGGCTTTATCTCTTCCACAGCTTCAGAGGTGCCCAAGTTCACTGGGGACAGGGCTTTATCTCTTCCACAGCTTCAGAGGTGCCCAAGTTCACTGGGGACAGGGCTTTATCTCTTCCACAGCTTCAGAGGTGCCCAAGTTCACTGGGGACAGGGCTTTATCTCTTCCACAGCTTCAGAGGTGCCCAAGTTCACTGGGGACAGGGCTTTATCTCTTCCACAGCTTCAGAGGTGCCCAAGTTCACTGGGGACAGGGCTTTATCTCTTCCACAGCTTCAGAGGTGCCCAAGTTCACTGGGGACAGGGCTTTATCTCTTCCACAGCTTCAGAGGTGCCCAAGTTCACTGGGGACAGGGCTTTATCTCTTCCACAGCTTCAGAGGTGCCCAAGTTCACTGGGGACAGGGCTTTATCTCTTCCACAGCTTCAGAGGTGCCCAAGTTCACTGGGGACAGGGCTTTATCTCTTCCACAGCTTCAGAGGTGCCCAAGTTCACTGGGGACAGGGCTTTATCTCTTCCACAGCTTCAGAGGTGCCCAAGTTCACTGGGGACAGGGCTTTATCTCTTCCACAGCTTCAGAGGTGCCCAAGTTCACTGGGGACAGGTGTTTATCTTTTCCACAGCTTCAGAGGTGCCCAAGTTCACTGGGAGAAGGCTTTATCTTTCCACAGCTTCAGAGGTGCCCAAGTTCGATGGGGAAAGGGCTTTATATCTTCCACAGTTTCAGAACTGCCCATGTTCACTGGGGACTGGGCTTTGTCACTTCCATAGCTTCAGAGGTGCCCAAGTTCACTGGGGACAGGGCTTTATCTCTTCCACAGCTTCAGAGGTGCCCAAGTTCACTGGGGACAGGGCTTTATCTCTTCCACAGCTTCAGAGGTGCCCAAGTTCACTGGGGACAGGGCTTTATCTCTTCCACAGCTTCAGAGGTGCCCAAGTTCACTGGGGACAGGGCTTTATCTCTTCCACAGCTTCAGAGGTGCCCAAGTTCACTGGGGACAGGGCTTTATCTCTTCCACAGCTTCAGAGGTGCCCAAGTTCACTGGGGACAGGGCTTTATCTCTTCCACAGCTTCAGAGGTGCCCAAGTTCACTGGGGACAGGGCTTTATCTCTTCCACAGCTTCAGAGGTGCCCAAGTTCACTGGGGACAGGGCTTTATCTCTTCCACAGCTTCAGAGGTGCCCAAGTTCACTGGGGACAGGGCTTTATCTCTTCCACAGCTTCAGAGGTGCCCAAGTTCACTGGGGACAGGGCTTTATCTCTTCCACAGCTTCAGAGGTGCCCAAGTTCACTGGGGACAGGGCTTTATCTCTTCCACAGCTTCAGAGGTGCCCAAGTTCACTGGGGACAGGGCTTTATCTCTTCCACAGCTTCAGAGGTGCCCAAGTTCACTGGGGACAGGGCTTTATCTCTTCCACAGCTTCAGAGGTGCCCAAGTTCACTGGGGACAGGGCTTTATCTCTTCCACAGCTTCAGAGGTGCCCAAGTTCACTGGGGACAGGGCTTTATCTCTTCCACAGCTTCAGAGGTGCCCAAGTTCACTGAGGACAGGGCTTTATCTCTTCCACAGCTTCAGAGGTGCCCAAGTTCACTGGGGACAGGGCTTTATCTCTTCCACAGCTTCAGAGGTGCCCAAGTTCACTGGGGACAGGGCTTTATCTCTTCCACAGCTTCAGAGGTGCCCAAGTTCACTGGGGACAGGCTTTATCTCTTCCACAGCTTCAGAGGTGCCCATGTTCACTGGGGACAGGGCTTTATCTCTTCCACAGCTTCAGAGGTGCCCAAGTTCACTGGGGACAGGGCTTTATCTCTTCCACAGCTTCAGAGGTGCCCAAGTTCACTGAGGACAGGGCTTTATCTCTTCCACAGCTTCAGAGGTGCCCAAGTTCACTGGGGACAGGGCTTTATCTCTTCCACAGCTTCAGAGGTGCCCAAGTTCACTGGGGACAGGGCTTTATCTCTTCCACAGCTTCAGAGGTGCCCAAGTTCACTGGGGACAGGGCTTTATCTCTTCCACAGCTTCAGAGGTGCCCAAGTTCACTGGGGACAGGGCTTTATCTCTTCCACAGCTTCAGAGGTGCCCAAGTTCACTGGGGACAGGGCTTTATCTCTTCCACAGCTTCAGAGGTGCCCAAGTTCACTGGGGACAGGGCTTTATCTCTTCCACAGCTTCAGAGGTGCCCAAGTTCACTGGGGACAGGGCTTTATCTCTTCCACAGCTTCAGAGGTGCCCAAGTTCACTGGGGACAGGGCTTTATCTCTTCCACAGCTTCAGAGGTGCCCATGTTCACTGGGGACAGGGCTTTATCTCTTCCACAGCTTCAGAGGTTCCCATGTTCACTGGGGACAGGGCTTTATCTCTTCCACAGCTTCAGAGGTGCCTAATTTCACTCGGGCTAGGGCTTTATCTGTACCACAGCTTCAGAGGTCCCCAAGTTCACTGGGGACAGGGCTTAATCTCTAACACAGCTGCTGAGGTGCCCATGTTCACTGGGGAAAGGGCTTTTTCTCTTCCACAGCTTCAGAGGTGCCCAAGTTCACTGGGGACAGGGCTTTATCTCTTCCACAGCTTCAGAGGTGCCCAAGTTCACTGGGGACAGGGCTTTATCTCTTCCACAGCTTCAGAGGTGTCCAAGTTCACTGGGGACAGGGCTTTATCTATTCCACAGCTTCAGATGTGCCCAAGTTCACTGGGGACAGGGCATTATCTCTTCCACAGCTTCAGAGGTGTCCAGGTTCACTGAGGGAAGGACTATATCTCTTCCACAGCTTCAGAAGTGCCCAAGTTCACATTGGACTCAGCTTTGTCTCTTCCACTACTTCAGAGGTTCCCAGGTTCACTGAGGACATGGCTTTATCTCTTCCAAAGCTTCAGAGGTGCCCAAGTTCACTGGGGACAGTGTTTTATCTCTTCCTTAGCCTCAGCCATGCCCAAGTTTACTGAGGACAGGGTTTTATCTCTTCAACAGCTTCAGAGCTGCCCAAGTTCACTGAGGACAGGGATGTATCTCTTCCACAGCTTCAGAGGTGAACACATTAATTGTGGACCAGGCTTTATCTCTTCCACAGCTTTAGAGGTGCCCAAGTTCACTGAGGACAGGGCTTTATCTCTTCCAGAGCTTCAGAGGTGCCCATGTTGACTGGAGACAATGCTTTACCTCGTCCACAGTTTTAGAGGTGCCCCAGTTCACTGGGAACAGGGCTTTATCTCTTCCACAGCTTCAGAGGTGCCCAATTTCACTGGGGGCAGGGCTTTGTCTCTAAAACAGCTTCAGAGGTGCCCCTGTTCACTGGAGACAGGGTGTTATCTCTTCCACAGCTTCTGAGGTGGCTAAGTTCACTGGGGACCGGGCTTAGTCTCTTCGACAGTTTCAGAGGTGCCCAAGTTCACTCAGGACATGGCTTTATGTCTTCCTCAGCTTCAGATGTGCCCGAGTTCACTGGGGACAGGGCTTTACCCCTTCCATAGCTTCAGAGGGGCCCATGTTCAGTGGGGACAGGGCTTTATCTCTTCCACAGCTTCAGAGGTGCCCAAGTTTACTGGGCATTGGGCGTTATCTCTTCCACAGCTTCAGAGGTGCCCAGGTTCACTGGGGACAGGGCTTTATCTCTTCCACAGCTTCAGAGGTGCCCAAGTTCACTGGGGACAGGGCTTTATCACTTCCAAAGCTTCAAACATGCCCAAGTTCACTGAGGACAGGGATTAATCTCTTCCACAGCTTCAGAGGGGCCCAAGTTCACTAAGGACAGGGCTCTACCGCTTCCACAGCTTCAGAGGTGACCAAGTTTACTGGAGACAGGGTTTTATCTCTTCCACAGCTTCAGAGGTGTCCAAGGTCACTGGGGACAGGGTCTTATCTCTTCCACAGCTTCAGAGGTGTCCAAGTTCACTGGGGACAGGGCATTATCTCTTCAGCAGCTTCAGAGGTGCTCATGTTCCTTGGGGACAGAGCTTTATTTCTTCCATAGCTGCAGAGGTGCCTAGGTTCACTGGGGACAGGGCTTTATCTCTTCCATAGCTTCAGCCATGCCCAAGTTTACTGAGGTCAGGGTTTTAACTCTTCCACAGCTATTGAGGTGACTAAGTTCACTGGGGACAGGGATTTATCTCTTCCACAGCTTAAGAGGTGCCCAAGTTCACTGGGGACAGGGCGTTTTCTATTCCAAAGCTTTAGAGGTGCCCAAGTTCACTGGGGACAAGGCTTTATCTCTTCCACAGCTTCAGAGGTGCCCAAGTTCACTGGGGACAAGGCTTTATCTCTTCCACAGCTTCAGAGGTACCCATGTTCACTGGGGACAGGGCTTTATCAATTACACAGCTTCAAATGTGCCCAAGTTCACTGGGGACAGGGCATCATCTATTCCACAGCTTCAGAGGTGTCCAAGTTCACTGGGGACAGGGCTTTATCTATTTCACAGCTTCAGATGTGCCCAAGTTCACTGGGGACAGGGCATTATCTCTTCCACAGCTTCAGAGGTGTCCAGGTTCACTGGGGGAAGGACTATATCTCTTCCACAGCTTCAGAAGTGCCCAAGTTCACATTGGACTCAGCTTTGTTTCTTCCACTACTTCAGAGGTTCCCAGGTTCACTGGGGACATGGCTTTATCTCTTCCAAAGCTTCAGAGGTGCCCAAGTTCACTGGGGACAGTGCTTTATTTCTTCCTTAGCTTCAGCCATGCCCAAGTTTACTGAGGACAGGGTTTTATCTCTTCAACAGCTTCAGAGCTGCCTAAGTTCACTGAGGACAGGGATGTATCTCTTCCACAGCTTCAGAGGTGACCACATTAATTGTGGACCAGGCTTTATCTCTTCCACAGCTTTAGAGGTGCCCACGTTCACTGAGGACAGGGCTTTATCTCTTCCAGAGCTTCAGAGGTGCCCATGTTGACTGGAGACAATGCTTTACCTCGTCCACAGTTTTAGAGGTGCCCCAGTTCACTAGGAACAGGGCTTTATCTCTTCCACAGCTTCAGAGGTGCCCAATTTCACTGGGGGCAGGGCTTTGTCTCTAAAACAGCTTCAGAGGTGCCCCTGTACACTGGAGATAGGGTGTTACCTCTTCCACAGCTTCTGAGGTGGCTAAGTTCACTGGGGACCGGGCTTAGTCTCTTCGACAGTTTCAGAGGTGCCCAAGTTCACTCAGGACATGGCTTTATGTCTTCCTCAGCTTCAGATGTGCCCGAGTTCACTGGGGACAGGGCTTTACCCCTTCCATAGCTTCAGAGGGGCCCATGTTCAGTGGGGACAGGGCTTTATCTCTTCCACAGCTTCAGAGGTGCCCAAGTTTACTGGGCATTGGGCGTTATCTCTTCCACAGCTTCAGAGGTGCCCAGGTTCACTGGGGACAGGGCTTTATCTCTTCCACAGCTTCAGAGGTGCCCAAGTTCACTGGGGACAGGGCTTTATCACTTCCAAAGCTTCAGACATGCCCAAGTTCACTGAGGACAGGGTTTAATCTCTTCCACAGCTTCAGAGGGGCCCAAGTTCACTAAGGACAGGGCTCTACCTCTTCCACAGCTTCAGAGGTGACCAAGTTTACTGGAGACGGGGCTTTATCTATTCCACAGCTTCAGAGGTGTCCAAGGTCACTGGGGACAGGGCCTTATCTCTTCCACAGCTTCAGAGGTGTCCAAGTTCACTGGGGACAGGGCTTTATCTCTTCCACAGCTTCAGAGGTGCCCATGTTCACTGGGGACAGTGCTTTATCTCTTCCACAGCTTCAGAGGTGCCTAAGTTTACTGGGGACAGGGCTTTATCTCTTCCACAGCTTCAGAGGTGCCCAAGTTCACTGGGGACAGGGCTTTATCTCTTCCACAGCTATTGAGGTGACCAAGTTCACTGGGGACAGGGCTTTATCTCTTCCACAGCTTCAGAGGTGCCCAAGTTCACTGGGGACAGGGCTTTATCTCTTCCACAGCTTCAGAGGTGCCCAAGTTCACTGGGGACAGGGCTTTATCTCTTCCACAGCTTCAGAGGTGC
>NW_025055441.1:0-8321 GCF_019279795.1 Protopterus annectens
GAATGAGGAGTGATAGAGGCGCTGGTGGCAGCTGTTTATCAGATGCAGGGTGGGAAGGAAAAAAAAGTTGAGTAATAGGAGAGAGGAGCTGGGGATAGCTGAAGGCCAGCTGCAGGGAGGGGGAGGGGGGGATGTTGAGCATAAAATATCTGCTGCATCTCAAATCCTGTTATTTCTATGCACTTTTTGCTTCCCTTTATGAAACAGTAAGGGGGATTTCAAACATGTTAAGGAAACAAATTAGCTTTGCTCAATAAGGCAAGCATGTGGTGTATACACATTATAGTTTCAGCATTTAATTCTAGATCTGTAATATTAAAGGCTTTAAAATTGCTCTTTTCCAAGTCATCAGTTTTTAAACATTACAGTGCAGTAAGTTTTGTTAAAATTCCATGGGAGTCTATGACACCTCCTCAGTTTTGTTTGCACTATCATTTAAAATACAGTCCTTACTCTACACCAGTCTTCTCTCACACATAATGGACATAACTGAATGCATATATGATTGGGCTTGCTTCAACAGACACTCCATACTGCCATTCCCTCTACCCTAAGTTACCAACAGTCATGAAGTATATGGAAACACTCTCCAGTTGACACCCAACTGGCACAAAATGTCTGTATCAGGCAGAACACATACATACGCAACTCTGCTAGGTTTGTTACACAGACACATACACACACTAAATTCAGAACCAGCATGGCCAACAATCATCTAATACAAAATACAAAAGCTTGTCACTTGTACCCTTTAGCTAATATCTCATGCATACAAAGTCTGTCCTGGAACTCGGGTCATCAGGAGTACAGGAAGCTTAGCCTCAAGCCTTCAAGCAGCCTAGTACCATGCCACTGCATCATTTTTTCTGATTGTTTAAGCATAAATGTTTGATAACAGAAAATACAATGTGTCCATTTATTCAAATAATTACAGAATTCATCAACAAGCATTCCAAAATTGCTCATGCTTCTGCAATGCAGCAAGTAGCATCTGTAAAGCCTGTACATTTTAAATAAATCCAAAGATAAACAGAAAAATGTTAAAATCCGTACCAATCTAGCTAATTCAGACTTAGAAGCTTTACTTTAATGGCCATTTTCTGCTGCTCAAGACAAAAAAAATGGAAAACAACATAATTAGATTTCTCCTGAATGATTTAATTTTCTTGCCAAGGACATATGACTACTCCATCTACCTTGAAACAGCTTCTACCATGAAACACAAGTAAGAGAAAATTGAATTAAATGAGATGACACTATAGGGAGGGGGATCTCTCCTTAAAATTGGATCTCTGCTTTTAGAAAATTCTACATGGAATCAACTTCAAGCCTAACTCTATAAATTAAGCAAGTTAAATCAGTCTAAAGATAGACCGTCGAAGCATGTGCCATTCTCTAAATTGCCACAAGATAAAAAAATATTGTACAACACATTTAATTACCAGTGCAAACAATATTACCTGAATAAGGAATGGGGTGGTAAAGTGTCATTTAGAAATAAAATTCTTGAAACATCTAGGAGAAGAAAGCTTTTTAAGTATAGAAGAACAAAATATTTAAAAAAAAAAAGGTTAAGACTGTCTCACACCCTTAATTTGATCAAAACAAGTCAGTGATGGCAAATCTATGACAAGCATGTAAAAGATGACATGCCATGACATTTTGGGTAACACGCCAGTGTTCAACAACACCAGAGTTATCAAAGAAACTGCTTTTGCATTCATTGCTCATGTGAAGTGCATTGAATTATTTTGTGCCAGCAGCCAGTTCAACAACACTGCTGCAGAGGTAAGGAAGTTATTAACCTCAAAGACTACTTCGGTATACTGTCTTAATACAGTCTGCAATCAGCAGTGCTCACTTTGTTTTCTCTTTGTGGTTAGACTTTTGCGAAGGGCAAGTAGTATGCATTTCTAAGCATGTGCTGTTTTACATTCCTCTCAACTGTCCCTCTTAATCCCTCCTAAAGCTGGTGACTTTTTACACTAAATGACAGTAATAACATTTATAGACTTACTTTACTTCAGAAAATGTGTATTAATTCACATTCATTTTTTCTGTCAGTGTCTCAAATTACTAGTACTAGTAGTTTAAAGCTGTCCATGTCTCATTTCTAAATTTGTCCCCAAGTCTGTTGAGCTTTATCCCTGACGTATTGACAGCTATGCTGTTTTATTTATTTATTTATTTATTTGTTTTGTGTGTGTGTGTGTGTGTGTGTAGAGTGACTGACACAGTCAAGTTAGGCATTTCCAAATGTTTGACATGCCGAGCCCAAAAGGTTCGCCATCACTGAACTAAGTGCACACCCATGTCGATATACATAGTATTTCCATCTTTCTTGACTTCTCACTCCTACTGCACGCATCTAAAACTATTGTTTTACTAAATGAATCCAGCTACTTGTGTATGTTTCCATTTACACAAAGAAATTCAGCTCTATAAAAGCAAAAATACTACATTACATATAAAAAGATGCTACATTACTTTTTTTAATTTGGCAAGATGAAAACACTGAATATGCATGCTGTCTGAATGCTGTAAAAAAAAGAAATGGGGTACAATAAATCATTACATTATGTAATTCAAATTTGTATTTCTAGGCTGAGCCTGAAATAGATGCAAGTGGATCAGTGCTCTTCTCCCAAATAAACAAACAAACAAAGCAAGCACACATATAAATAAATAGATGGCGTGATGCTCTGAACTTCTCTATTGTTCTGTTCATGAAACTCACAAATCTGAATAAAGTCTTTCTGACGTCATTACATTACTTTTTAATTCTTCTAAGAGCATTGTTCAACTCAGTGGCTAAGAACCTTGACAATGAATGAAATCTGCAGGCTTCTTTCAAGTGCCTTCTGATACTGAGAAAACAAATGAAAGCTGATATGAACTCACAATAACATTAGATCTGTGTTGCCATATTCCATCCATTCCTCAACTTATGGGTCTTGGCTCAAAGACGTCGGATCCATACTTAGCCATTTCACAGCTTTGGAGCTGGTGCTCAGGCTTCTTCTCCTACCCAAATTACCATACACAGAAGGAGTTACCTCAGATCAAGTTTACCCTTTATAAAAACTTGAAAATACTTTCATAAAGGAATAAATATTTAAAACTGGTATGCAAAAAGAAACAGTGGGTAAGACACTGTGGAGAGACCACCTAAACCTTCAAAAGCCAAGGCCAAATCAGTTAGATCCATCCCAGAAAAGAACCAGAGGTAAGTAACACTATTTGCCAGGAATTAAATATGGACAGAGCACGGAGAGGAGTAGCAGAGGAATGGATGGAACGCAACACAAATCTTACATTATAGTGAGTACATAACTTTCTTATCTGATTTTGTCTTTTCTGTCCACTCTTCTACATACAGGGCAAAGTGAGCACAGTTGAACCAAAGGAAGCCCTGGATCTAGACTTGATATAATGAAAAAATGATGGTGTGAACTTTTGACCACGTAACTGCAGTACAAATATCGTCAATGGGAACACTAGAGAAAATAGTTGTCGATGAGGTTACAGATCTTGATGAATGAGCCTTAGGTTTTGAAGGGTGAGTTAACCCCTTCTCTTGGAAAACAAAGGAAATACACTTAGCCAGCCATTTAGATTGGGAGACTTTGGATACCACTTGTCCCAATTTAGGTTATGAAAAGGATATGGAGTTTGGTTTGAACAGCAAATTTGTTTTAAGTGACTTAGATCTGAAATTGGTCTTAGGTCCCTGGTTTTCTATGGCACTAAAAAGAACCTAGAGTAAAATCTGGATATTCTGTGGTCTGGTTGGACCTCTAAGATGACTTGATTTTGAAGAAGCTTCTCTAATTCTGAAGTTGCAGGTTCCCTTTGTGAGGTTGGAACACTGGGAATTCTCTTTTGAGTTGGAGGAGAACAGTGAAAAGGAATGAAGTGGCCTCTGGTAATATTTTCTATGCACCCATTTGTCTTGAGTGATGGTTGTCCAGGTCATGGGATGCAGAGCAAAGTGCCCCCTGACTGCTTCCAGAGTAGGACAGTCGGGAACCTTTTCAGGAGCACTGAAAGGGCTTATCAGAGAATGGACCTGTGAAACCCTGAGTCTCTGAGGACCACCTCTGCCTCTTGGCTGATGTGTGTTGTTAGAGTTTCCCCCTCTGTCACAGGAATTTCATTCTCCAAGTGTCAGTTGAAAATCCCTGAGATTTTTGGAACCAAATTCTCTTCTCCATCTTACGATTTCTGGAGAAGGTTCTCTGTGGGGGTGGGGGAAGGTTAAGAATTTGATCCCAATGGAAGATAGAGATTTGCATCTGAAAGATCCACCTGACCTGAGTGAGGATGTTGAGAAAGGAAGTCTAAACCTAGGGGACACAGAGGAGTGAATCAAGGTGGAGACATGGAGTCCATGACAACAGGATTCAAAGGAGGCATTGGACCTGAACATTTAGCCATTTTTGGTGCCAGAGCCGAAGAGGTGGTCAGATCCAGAGAGCATTTTCTTGTCAGTTTAGACTTTTTTATTCTCTGAAGATTTGGAGTTATCCTTAAGTCAGGCAGAGGAACGAGACGAAACCCCTGTCTTCCCTGACGATGAAGGGGACTTACTCAAGAGGAAGGCTGGATGAGACCCTACAGAATCAGTTTGTTACATTTCTCCATTAAGGCCCTCCTGCCAAAAGCCTCATAAGTGGAGCAAACCGCACCCAGATGTGAGGGGCCATGACAGTAAACACACTTATCCTGTGCATCAGAATTAGACTGTTTGTGTGTGCAGGACACATACTTTTTTAAGGCCCAAGGGTTGTTCTGACATGTCAACAACAATAACAAGGGATAATCATGAACAATAAACTCCCGAAAACTACTATATCCAACAGCTCTAAGTAAAATGAGACCTATGTTTGTGTGTATACAGATGCATAGATAGACAGATATAAAAGAAGAGGTGTAAGAAAAACAAATTCTTTAACTAAAGCCAAAGAACTTTTTTTAAGAATGGAAAAAAAGGGGAAGGACAAGGAAAGAACATAGTCAAATAGTTTGTGAAAAGATAGATAAAAATCCTTATCTGCTCAGAAAAGACACTTTGATTGTCTGAATCACCTAGAAACCCATCAACACTTGAAAGTGGCAAATCACATCTCGGGTAACTCCTTGTGTGAAAGGGGATTATGGGTAGGGGAGGAGCCAGAGAACCTGATCCAAAGCTTTAAAACAGACAAGTAGGGTTTACTCACCATATGTGCTTGGAACTCACTCTCCTAGCAAATGTCAGAGCAATGTGAGTAAAACAATCTTCCATTTTAAGAACCTCAATGGAGCCTGATTAACAGGTTCAAATGAAGAGAGAGTAAACTTTTTCAAGTACAAAGTTGAGATCTCAAGGCAGAGCCACCTGTTTCCTAAGTGGATGGACATGCAACAATCCTTACAAAAGCGGTTTAACAAGCATGGTTACAGAGGGTGGAATCAAAGGGCAGACATGCAGAAATTGCTGACATGCACCTTGACAGAGAAATAAGGAAGGCAAGAGGATGGTAACTCGCATCAGAAGAGGGTCTTGTTTCTTGAACTGGTACCAACTAGAACATCTTTTCCATGTTCATATATATAATTTCCTAGTAACAGGTTTCTTCACCTGCTGCAGTACTTGCGGCACTTTCTCAGAAAAAAGATGCCTAAAAGGTGTAGGCTGGTATAATGGTTAAGGTCTTCACCTTACAGACACAAGGTGCAAGGTGTGACTCTCACATGGGGTAATTGGCTAGGCTTAAAATGGCCTAGAAGGGCAGTTAGCTTAGGACTAATCTATGAACTTACAAACCTATGAACAATTCTCTCATTGAAGCTACCTTAAGATTCTTCCATGCAGGGTGCACCAAACAACCCCTGTCTTGTGTAAGCAAATCCGTCTGTAGGAAAACCTGTGATAATTGCCCTTCGCCAAATTAAAAAGAAGGTAAAACTATTACTGCCAAAGACAAAAACGAGTCACCACCACACTTTCTGGAGAGTCCTTCTGGATCTTCAGAAAAACCCAGAATATCAATGGAAAGGGTGGAAAAGCTTACCCCTGAGTGCTTGAAATATACATTTAGAGAGATATGCAACCCCCAGACAAATGTTGCATTAGAGGCACCTATTTTATACAAGAGGCCAAAAGCCAGGTGAAACTTTTACAGCTTATATCATTGACTTGAGAAATATGGCTAAAACGTGCAGATTTGGTGATTTGAAAGATGAGTTAATAAGGGACAGGCTTGTGTGTGGTGTTAATAATGCTGCAGAGACAAAGATTTTGCTTCGTGACAGTGATTTAACATTGAGCAAAGCTACAAGTACGTTTGCAAGTGATAAGAGCATATTTTCAACAGCTTCTAGAGCAAGCGTAGGCAACATGCAGCACGTGGCAAGCAGAAGCAGGCTTAAACACATGGCAGCTACAACTCCTGTGGGATTCCCAGGGAGGACCAGTAACTTTCTAGCAAGTTCTAAGACTAGCTCAGCAAAACAGACATACTCAATGCAATATCATGGTGAGTCAGCAAAATCCAAGTCAAGTCTTATTGTTAACTATCGAAACTGTGGTGCCAAACATGAGTCAAAAAGAGAGAGAAGTTCTCAGCATTTGGTCAGCAATGCCACAAGTGTAAAAAATGGAACCACTTTCAAAAGTAAGTCAAGCAAGTCTCATTCAGTTATTAAGAAAGGTCACTCAAAAAAGCAAGTTCATTATGTGGAAAGCTGCAACCCTAGTTTCTATGTAGATGGTGTATCAGTGGTCAGCGAAAAGGTTAATGCAGTACATTTATTGGCAAAGAATTAAGCATTTTGTACTGTCCTAATCAATGGTAAACCCATGGACCTCAAAAGTAGACAGTGGTTCGAAGTGTAATGTAATGTCAGCAGAAACATTTTCTAGAGTGAGAGCTGGTAAGCAACTTAATTTGGCCAGTTGTGCGAAGCTTGTTGTTTATGGAGGTGAAGGGATTCAAACAGAAGGCTCAGTAGTGCTTTCATGCTGTTCGGCTGGGAACAGTTACCGCTTGCATTTTTATGTAGTCAGAAGACGTGCAGTCATTACTAGGTCTCAGAGACAGAAACTGCTTTATTTTACTGAAGTAATGCATCATGTAAGCACATGTCCCAGTTCCAGCTTCAGTGATGCTTTTTTCTCAGAGTATGCTGATATTTTCAATGACAAGCTAGGCAAACTTCCAGTTGTGTACTCCATGAAAGTTGGCCTAGAGGTCATTCCAAAGGTCAGACCAATGAGAAGATTTCCAATAGCTATGCAGGACAAAGTCAAGGTCCAGTTAGACAAAATGATGCAGCAAGGTGTGATTTGTCCATTCACAGAACCAATTGAGTGGGTGCCTTCCATGGTAGCTGCACACAAGAAAAGTTCAGATGAAATCAGAATATGCACTGACCCCAAGAGACTTGAACAAGCCATTAAAGAGACCTCCTCATCCTATGCGTACAGTTGAGGAGGTTGCCACTGTCATGCCAAATGCCACTGTTTTTTTCAGTTTTAGACGCAGAGAGTTCATTTTCATAAGTAATGCTTGATCACAAACCTTCATTACTGATTACATTCAACACACCATTTGGTAGATACAGATTCCTCAGGATGCCTTTTGAAATAAATTCTGCCAGTGAAGTCTTTCAGTGTGCAATGGAGCAAATTTTTTCGGAATCTCCGTGTGCTATAAGAGTTGATGAATTACTGGTTGGAAGTAATGGTGAAGCAGAGCATGACAGAAACCTCAGGAAAGTCCTGGACAGAGAGTGTGAAGAGAACTTGAAGCTCAATCTTCTGAAATGTGAATTCAGACTACCAGAAGTTACTTATGTAGGTCATTTATTTACCAGTACAGGCTTATGATCAGACCCTTCTAGATACGCAGCCATTCTTGAGATGCCACCTACAAACAAAGTCCAAGCCTTACAACGTTTCATTGGTATGGTTAACTAATTAGAGCAAATTCATCCCTGACTTTAGTGAGTTATCAGTGCCTTTAAGAGAGCTGACACACAAAAATGTTGCCTGGTCATGGTCAGAACACCACCAGACAGCATTTGATAACCTCAAAAAGCAAACTGCCAACCTGCCAACATTGAGATACTATGATGTCCACAAACTAGTAGTTCTTTCCTGTGATGCTTCAAACTTCTTTCTTGGTGCAGTTATTCTTCAAAAGGGCAGACCTGTTGCCTATGCATCTAGAACTCTTACCTAAACTGAGGCACAGTATGCTCAAATTGAGAAGGGACTTCTGGCAATTGTGATGTTCAAGTTCCTGTGGGATCCCCGATCATCAACCTCTAGTCAC